>NC_058131.1:114981401-115108521 GCF_016433145.1 Gracilinanus agilis | reverse complement strand
GGCCAGATGCAGCCCCCTGAAATGTTCTATCTGGCTGGGTGACATTATTCCTAATCTGACAAATACAATGAGTAGGATACAATACAATGAAACTTTGAAAGAGTTGCCTTAGAAACAGACTGACAGATGAGCATTTCCTTTCCTTTGGGCCCCTCTTTAAAAAGTTTGCCCATCACTGGTCTAGAGTGATTTTAATTAGAGTTTCTCTAACTCCTGCTGCTGAGTTTTGTTGGAAATATATAGAAATGCTGATGATTTATGTGGGTAATAATGTAGTCTTAAGATCTGTTACTTGTTGCTTTATGCTTTGAACAATTACTACCTAATCTTCCTCACAACAGATCCTAACATAAGAAGACAAATTCAGTCTCATAGGTATTCCTGAGACTTAATGGGGTGGTATTTAATTGTCTACAGAAGAGTATATCTTTTTTTTTTTTAAACAAAACAGATAAAATGGGGCATTGGTATTTCATTGTATATTAAGAATAGACATATGAGGAAATCCAGAAATCAAAAGGGGGAAACAAAATGGAGAGTATTTAATTATGGTCAAAGAGGGCGGGGAGGATTATTGTTGTGTGATTATACTATAAGCCACCTGGACAAAGGGACCTTTTTGTTGTAATGAAATCTTTTTATATACTGATTCTGATCCATTTATTTTATTTTTTGGATCTAGTTTTTTAGGACAGATTACATCCAATTTTTGGCCCTTCCTTTGCAAGGATATTCCCATTATTTCACAGTTTATGAATCATACCGATATTGTTAATGTGCCAATCCAAAGGCTTTTCATTTTAATTTGGATAATGACACCCTGCAAATTTGTACCCTTCTCCATATTCTCCAATCATGTTGATCCAGGATCCAATAGATTATGAGTACCCTGGAGAAAGGGACTTCAATTTTTGTCTTTATTTTCTGATTAAACACATCATTTTAATGGTCTTGAGCCTTTGTTTGAGACTTTGAATGCATCTTCCTTTGGAAGGATACATTCATTAGTGGCTACCCCTTGAGATAATGAATAGAAAGTGGACAAACTTGAGGACCAGATTAATCAGGGTTCAAGTCTTATGTATCACAGATACTGATTGTAGGATCCTGGGTAAATCACTTAACTCCTCTGGGTTTGAGGCAACTGTGGATATAGCAGATGATAAATTTGTTAAAGATTGTTTCCTCACTGACAATCCTCTCTCCCTCAAACAAAATAAAATCCTCAGCGCCTACCAGAGTACCTGGCATATTGTAAGTGTTTTCTAAATCTTTTCTGATCTGACAATAAATCTCAAGGGAGCTCATGCAATGGTTGGAACCATAAAGCCAGAAATCTTGTTTTTGTACTCTTTCTATCATCTTCTATGGATTCATATAGTTTTATTCATTCCAGTTCAATATAGCTTTAGAAAAGAAGCTCTGATAAGACTACTATCCACTGAACCACCGAGTTGCCTCCTTATTATATATTTTAAAAGAAAAGCAAGCTATACATAATAGAAATCTGCATACCTCTCTTTTAATGCAGAAACATTTAATTTTTATTTTTAAAAGAAAAAAGGGAAAGGAAAGCACAAGAAGAAAAGAGAAAGGGAAAGGGGAGAAAAGGCAGAAGGAAAGGGAATTCCTTTTGAATTTCTTTGAATTCAAATACCACTGAATTTAAGAAACAAAAGATATTTATTGTGGGAAAGAGAGGTCTCAGGGAAGACAGGAAAACTTTTCTTAAGTATTTTAAGGGCTGCCACTGGGAAGAGGGATTAAATATATTGTTATGTTTTTGAGTGAAGAACCTGGAATAGGGAAAAATTAGATATTATATAGATATATATTAAGGTGTGGTCAACAGGAATCAATCAGATCTAGATTGATTCCATAATTAAAACAGACCCAAGTCAGGATGGGTTTTATGGTAGTTTATTTACAAATATGGGAAGGTAGAAGGTAGGGAAATAGAGAGAGAGAGAGAGAGAGGCTGGTCTGGACCGGCAGAGGTCGGACCGAGAGAGGGTTAAAAGGCTAATTAAACCAGGCTACTGGTCACAAGGCCTTAGTAATTAGAGAGGCAAAGAAGCCTGCTTGAGGCAGAGATTCTGGAAATGCCAAGGTAGGCCCAAGGAAGTCAGCCTAACTTACCCACGTGACAATTCAGAGGGGAAGCAGCCTGAGGTCTCAACTGAGATCCTTCAGCACCAAGTTCAAAGCCCAAACTGCCTCAACAGGAAGTTACCATCATACTTGAAGAGACAGCATCTTTCTTCACTTCCTGGGGGTCCACCTCTAATTCAAGTGGACAAATGGTAGCCTCATACTGGTTTTGGACTCCCCAAAGGGCAATCCCTTGTTCTTGATTTGTTACTTATTGTCACGTGTGGGTAACTCATCTCCCCTCCCCACTAAGGGAGGTGGGGATGACATTATCTCTGGTGGCTAGAGTTTTAACTATGAATGGGCTTGATCTAATTTCTATTTACACAATCCCCACTGATGATCATGTTGGGTGCCTAGTCACCCCAAGTGATCATTTTACATAATCATCTTACACCACAAAGTTCTTCTAACTACAATAGTTAGAGATAAGAGGGGAATGGAAGAGAGAGAACAAAAAAACAATGTTGCTAAGCGCATTGACAAGAAACCAATTGGGGGCAGTCCCCTATTGGCATAAAATGTACATTTAAAGTAGCTTTCAAACCCCATCAGTTCAATCAGTTGTACCCCAAAGTTCATTCTGGACCTCTTGATGCACCAAACCACATCAGTTCAATCAATTGTAACCCAAGGTTCATTCTCTGGATTAAGGAATCAGCAAGCTTCTTTCCCTGGGAATTTTTCTCGAACAAAATCAAAAAATTAAATCTTGGATTTTATAAAAATACAATCCCCCCCTGACGTGGGTATTTAAAAAAGAAATACCCAGATCAGCTTAGGATACATGGTTGAGTTATGGGGTTGTATGAGTCAATTCAAAAGAAAAAAACAAAAGTATAAAAAAGAAAATCAAATAGAAGAAAATTTAAACTTTGGGAAAAAAGAAAACATTAAAATCAGAATCAAAATATCAAAAGCTACATATATAAAATTTCTGAATGAAAATAAATTCATAACAGGCCCTTGTCTTAGGGTCCAATTAATATAATTTCCATCCTATTAGTCTGTAGGACACAATGCAGTAATACCGCACTTATCCATTTGCAGCCAAGACTACAGGAAGTTGCCATTCTATAAGAGAGAAAAAAGGAACAGATTTATATGCAAGGGAAGTGCCTGTCATTCCCTTCATTCTCAGGAATATATGGGTGAGCCAGATGATGGCCAACCTGCGATACCCAACTGGCAGTATAGTTCAAAGAGTCCTACATCTTAACATATGTTAAGTGTCACAACTTCCATTCTTACACTGAGTTCATGTCATTAGTATTGGCGTGGGAGTACCTCAATCCCACCAGTATTTGTATGATCTTTTGACCTTGTGCTTTCTTAGCCATAAATATAACAATTAAAAATGATAAAGGCTGATATTATGAGGAAAACTAATATTTTATTTAGGCCTATGTTGATAGAATAAAATCGGACCACATGCCTGGCTATTTCAAAATCCCACCTCCACCATTACATTCTGTACCTTCCCTACTCCTCTCCGTCACCAGGGAGCATGCTCAGGTAGCAAAGAGGAAGTCCAAACCAACTTCCCAGTATTTAAAGATGTGCTTTACCTTGAAGACGTCATCTAAAACGGGAAACCCGTTGGACCATGGGAAATGTAGTTTCAAAGTCTTCCACATGTCCACAGGAAGTGTGTCATATATCTACATATGTTGAAGCTTAATACTTCTAAATAGAACCCCAGAAATTCTAAATAACACAAACAATAGCTATAAATTTAATTTTACAAAAGATCTTATTTAATTGCTTTAGTTTACTCCAAACATCAGTGAAGTATATTGTGTGAATTCACAAGTGACACCATCTTTTATACAGCTTTGAATTTCCAACATTACTTTAAAAGTTTTGTAGCTTTTTGGAGTGAGGGGATGAAGTGCAAAGGTAGAGGAGGTATAACATGCAAAAAAATAAGTTAAAGCTTAATACAAGATTAAACTTGTATTAAAGGGGGGAGGGGCGGAATCCTGTGAGAATTACCTGAAAGGAAGTTTTTATGAAAGGCTTAATTGGATTGTAATGGAACTTCTTTTTCTGGTATGGGTTAAACTAGATGGTTCCTGAGCTCCCTTCTAAAGTTCCAAATCTGTGATTTGATCACACATTATTGGTGGAACATATTTCAGAATGATTTTTAATTTTGTTTTATTGAAGAAAAGGTTATTTTGCAACATTTTTATAGTCTTTATAATACACATATGTAACTCTAAGTACTCAGGCTCCATTGTGTGAAGGCCAGATTTTTTTTTTCTTATAATCCTTATCTTCAGTCTTAGGATTGATACTTAGTGTGGGTTCCAAGGCAGAAGAGTGGTAAGGACTAGACAACTGGGATTAAGTGACTTGCCTAGGGTCACACAGCTAGCAAGTAGCTGAGGTCAAATTTGTACCCAGGACCTCCTGTGTCTAAGGGTGGCTTTTGGATTTCTATCCACTGAGCTACCTAAGTGCGCTGATGGTCAGATTTATTACATTTCCCTTCTCCCCCAGGGCTCTCCAGTACCTTGAAGGAGGTTAAGGTTTAGGCTCCAGTCTCCACTGTTAGGATTCCCCCAGTTATAGTGGTCCTGCTTACCCCACTTCAATTTAGCCACTTAACACTCAAATTAGTTTTTATAAAGGAATATTTACTTCAAAGGTGTGACAAATATTTAAACATATTCCACAGAAGGGAGGAACTAGCTCAGTTCCAATGGAGCATAGTCCCAAATTCCAAGTGTAAACCCTGAATTCTGGCTCCAGTGTCACAATGGCTCAATTATTAGTCTTGTGGGGATTACTGCCTATTTGGAGTTAAAGGGTAAAAGGAAGATCAGGAGAAGGAAGCCCTTCCCCATTCACTGCCTCAGTTCATGGCACCCACCACTGAAGGTTGATCTGCACCCTCTCTAGAAGCCAAAACAGTATAAAAAGAACAAGACTGTCCCAGTGTTGTTTTTTTAAAGGCTAAACCCGATCCAGCTACTCAGTCAGTGGTAAAGGAGGTGGCTGCCCTACACATGATGGTAGTGTCAATGTGGAATCTAGAAGCCCCCAAACTTGTAGCCTGGAAAGATTTAATGAACCCAAGTTTATTTAGCTTAAAGGTGACAATGCCAGGTTTGACCTTGTCACATGAGAGTTCCTCCCTGAGGGAAAGTCCAACTTCACTAGTCTCTGACTAACAAAAGACCTTATTTTGAGCTTGAGTGGGGGTGACTCTGATTCCCATCAGAACCAAGCCCAAGCCAAGTGACTCTTCTTGTCTCCAGAAGCCTCTGCCAGTATATCACACTCTCCTTCCAAGGACTGAACTCAGGACCTTCAGTTTACAAGACTGCCTACTGCTCTAAAGAGTCACTTGGCTTGGGCTTGGCCCTAAAGGGAATGATCATCTCCACTCAAGTTCAAAATAAAGTCTTTTGTTAGTCTGAGACTAGTGAAGTTGGACTTTCCCTCAGGGAGGAACTCTCGTGTGACAAGGTCAAACCTGGGGCTTTCACCTTTAAGCTAAGTAAACTGAGAGTTATTAAATATTTCTAGGCTACAAGTTTGGGGGCTTCTAGATTCCACATTGACAGTAGAACAAAAACTGCCCTCTCCATGTTAGGCGGTCTGAGCAGTTCCAAATCTCCATTACCCAGAGTAGTTGATATTGAAAGGAAGAAGTAATATATGTTAATACAGAAAACCCTTTGTGGCTTTATATAAAAATGCAAGAAAATATCCCTTCTCAGAAGCATTCTACTCCATTTCTTTGTAGTAACAAGAGGGATTTAATCTCTCCTTTCTACTTTTCCCTTTCTTCCTTCTTTATATTTGCCCCCTAAACAATCAACCAGGTATGGAAATGATTGTATTAGAGAGGAAGCATGTTAAGGAAGGTGAAGCTTTGTGATAAATTATCAAGAAAATCTAGTAGAATTTAAAATTTTTGAGAGGAAGATATTTTGTGTGTGTGTCTTTTAACCTCAAGACCTATTAGAAAACTTTACACATATTAGAAGATATTTAATAAATGCTTATCGAATTGAATTTAAAATTTTGAATTCTGAAACTCCTGGTGATTTGGCATTCTCCCTTCCCCAGACTCAGTAGCGTTCCTTACTTGGCAGTCTTAATAATTTAACATTAATGAGTGAACTAGGATGAATGGTCTAGAAAACAGCAAGTAAATAAATCAATTGATTTTTTAAATATTTTTAATTTGAAATGATGGGAAAGGCAGGAAGAAATCTGTTAATCAACTAAAAGATAAAGCTAGTGGAGGCTCTGCTTCACTTAGCCCAAAATAAAAGATTATTGGGGAATCTGATGAAAGGAGTGAATATATTATTCCTTCAACACATCATTAGGAATAATTTATTGAAAAATCAACTAGCATAGACTGCAGAGTTCTCCTTAAGGAAATGTGGGACCTGGGGGATAGTTTGAGGGGTGGAGTCCATGGATTTTATAGTCAGCTGAACCCTTAAAGATCATCATGGGGCAGCTAGGTAGCACAGTGAATAGAGCACTGGGTCTAGAGTTGGGAGGACCCCGGGTTCATATCTGACCTCAGACACTTCCTAGTGGTCTTGTTCAAGATGACCTAGTTAGCTAGAGGCAAAGTCAGGAATAGAATCCAGTTCTCCTGGAGCCATTGTTCTTTCCCTGCTAGCTTGTCATCTCTCTAGAAATCACACAGTTTGGGCTCCTCCTCCTCCTCCTCCTTCCCATAGTCTGATCCATTGGAGAGCCAGTTAAAAAGAGCATGAAGGTCAGCCTTGATCAATAGAGCTAAAAGGGCAAACTTTAGAAAGAGCAATCTGTAAGTGGTCATGTTGCAGGGAGGAGTATCATAGCCAAGTAGCAGCCTAAGGGGTTCAAAAAAGTGTATGGGGAGCAGGAGGTGGAAGAGGGAGGGGGGTAATGGTGTTCATCTGCTGCTGCTAATTCTATTTTATTCCCCATCTGATAGTTGCCTCCTTTTCCTTTTCCTACAGCTGAAGGGCCCCCAGGCAATTGTTGTGATTTGCCATTTTGAAAGAACAGCTCTGACCTCAGGCCATTATCCAGAAAAATCATTTTGCAAAGATAAAGAGGATAAGAGGGTGGAAGAAGAGTAGACAGAAGGATGGAGAGGTTAAATCTGTATTCTGTGTGACCAGGATTCAAGAAACCAAGCTAAAAAGATAAGAATCAGGCAGACAATCCAAAGAGAAGGAGATACATATGTATATACATACATGTATTTGATACACCCATATCCATGCACATGTATATATACTGTGCATAGGTATGCATTTCTAGGTAGAACAGTGCATAAGGTACTGGGCCTAGGTAGGTGGCTCAAATCAGTCCTAGAGACAGGAAGTTCTGGGTTCAAATGTGATCTCAGATATTTCCTAGCTGTGTAACCCTGGGCAAGTCACTTAACCCCCCCCCCCAACTCTTCTGCCTTGGAACTAATACTTAATATTGAGTCTAAGACAGAAGGCAAGAGTTATTTATTTATTTATTTCTAGGTTATGTGTTTTATTAGCATGCAAATCATACTTCCATATTGATTATTATAAAATAATATTCATATTAAACCAAACCCCCAAATAAAACCATAAATCAACTAAAGTGAAAAATCATATGCTTTGATCTGCCTTCTGACTGCCCACCTTCTTTCTCTCCAGGTGGATAGCATTCTTTATCATTAGTCCTTCAGAATTTTCCCAGATCATTTTCTTGCTGAGAGTAGCTAAGTCTTTCACAGTTGACAATCTTATAGTATTGCTGTTACTGCATACAAGGTTCCCCTGGTTGTGCATATTTCATTCTCTATCAGTTCATGTAGATCTTCCCAGGTCTTTTAAAAAAATATTTATGTATTTTTAAAATATCTTTCCATGTTTACATGATTCATTTTGAAAGGGCTTTTTAAAAAAATAAAATAAAGTGCTGGGCCATAAGGTTAGGAAGAACTGAATTCAAATACAGCCTCACACACTTACTAGCAGTGTAACCCTGAGCAAGTCGCTTATGTGTGCCTCAGTTTCCTCATCTTTAAAATGGGGATAATAATAGTACCTATCTCCCAGGGTTACTGAGAGGATAAGATGAAATAAATGCTTTACAAGCCTTAAAGTGCTAAATAATGGTAGCTATTATTATGAGCCAGGCAAAGAAGAGAAAGGTTGGTACATGTGTCAAATTGGCACAATGTAAATTGGGACAGGGCACAGAGGACACACACATAAAGAACAATGATTTTGGAAAACAATTATTCTGAAGGCTCAACTCTGATGGACTTGGGGGTGCTCTGAAGAATAACCCTGCATTGCTGTGTATCTGTAGGGAGGTTGAATTTAGAGAATTATAGTACAATAGAAAGACCATTAAATCTGGTGTCAGAGGACACCAAGTATCCTAGCTGCCATTTATTACCTGTGTGATTCAATTCAGTGACTTTGGCCCTCAGTAAACTCCTCTATAAAATGAGAGAATTAGACTAGATGATCTCTAAAGACCCTCCCAGCTTTAAATCTATGATCCTATGATCCACTTCAACAAGTATTTATATATTTATTTTCACCTACTATATATGCTAGGTCTTGGGAATATAAAAACCAAAAAAAGGAAACAGCTTCTGACCTAGAGGAATTTACATTCTTCTCAGATCATAATGGGAGCCATGGAGTGAAGAAGAGGAGAAGACACATGAATTTCTAGCTTACTAACAACACAAGCTCATATATGATGAATACCTACCTCTATGTCAGGGATCTGTGGTTACTTTTTTTGTTTTCTTTCTTGATCTTAATTATTGACTTAACTTGAAAAGATACAAAGAAAACAGCCTGAATCAAAGTTTTTACATTTTGGTCATTTCTTTAAAGCTTCGTTTTGGGGAGAGGACAGCAAAACACACACAGAGAGTAGAGAGATAAGCAAATAGTGCTCTCCAGATAGTGCCAGTCACCCACATTTAGAGCTTAAACCAGCAATCTCATACTTCAGGAACCAGGAGAAAGTTTTCTTCCATTATTTGGCCCTTAATGGCCTTGACCCAACTGAAATTACTAAACATTGTAGCCTCGGAGTCCAAAACCCGTTCTATTTGTATATCAAAAAAGATACATTCAGCTTCCAGGAGGGATGGGTTTTAATCTGGTTCAGTTAGTTATAATGCTACTTTCAGAAACAATGTAAAAGTCCTTGAGAAATAATCAGACAGTTAATTAAAACTTTCTCCCTCTGATCTTACTATTGACCAAGAATTCTCTGCTCCTGTGCGCTCTCTCTGTCTCTGTCTCTGTCTCTGAATCTGTCTCTCTCTGTCCCTCTCTCTGGAAAGGTATTTTAAAAGGGTGACCACTTTTCTTCAGAGCATGAGAACCAATATTGGAAACCCTGTCTTGTAGAAAAAGGTGAAAGTGGTTTTTGCTAGTGAAAGGGCTTGTTTTTATAGCTGGAATCTCTAGGCCAAGAGTTTAGAATGAATAAAAGGCAATTCAAGCTGAGTGTTTTATGGGTGCCCACACCTCCCAATTATTCTACTGAAAGAGCTTCTCTATAATAAATAAGCCCAAGGACAACATAATTACTCCACCTTTAAGAGAACCAGTTAGAAAAATCTATTTCTTGGCACCAGAAAGCCCAGTTTTGATCTCATGTAACTTTATATGCTTTTCTAATCATCATGCCAATAAGTCTGTCATAAAATTGTAATATCATATTCACCTAAGCACAAATGTGGTATCTCCCTATTACAATTGTTGCTGAGAGACTTAGTAAGGCAGTAAACTAAACTTGAGGGGAAGAGTTCAGGAAAATGGAAGAAGAGTTGAAAATAAAAAAAGAGAGTTATTGTCCCCAAATAGATTTTAATTTATCATGTGCCAACTCCTTTACAAATATCTCATTCTGGAACAAAACACATATTGGTTTTTCTATATATCAGCAGTACCCTTATTAAGAAATGTCAAGGTTTTCTTTATATCTGAGAGATAGTTAAAGCCCAAGACGTTCTGGAAATAGCTAATCTAGTTTGGGGAATATTTAGGTGGAAGGTCAATTTTATCATTCAGTTTTCACTCTGGATTCAGTCTTAATGTTATATGGTTGGTCCAAATCTGAGATAGCTACAAAAACTTTCACTTAGAAATGGGATGGGGGCTGGGGACAGCTGGGTAGCTCAGTGGATTGAAAGCCAGGCCTAGAGATGGTAAGTCCTAGGTTAAAATCTGGCCTCAGACACTTCCCAGCTGTGTGACCCTGGGCAAGTCACTTGACCCCCATTGCCTACCCTTACTACTCTTCTGCCTTGGAGCCAATACACAATATTGACTCTAAGATGGAAAGTAAGGGTTTAAAAAAAAAAGAAAAGAAAAGAAAAGAAATGGGATTGGAGGGGGGAGGGGCAGCTAGGTAGTTCTGTGATTAAAGTGCCAAACCTGGAGAGTCCTGGGTACAAATCTGGCCTCAGAAAATTTTTAAGCTGTGTGACCCTGGGCAAGTCACTTAAACCCAATTGCCTAGCCCTTACCACTTTTCTGCCTTGGAATTTATTATTTATTCTAAGACCAAGGGGAAGGAAGAGAAAGAAAGGAAGAAAGAAAGAAAGAAAGAAAGAAAGAAAGAAAGAAAGAAAGAAAGAGAGAAAGAAAGAAAGAAAGAAAGAAAGAAAGAACATTGAGTTAAATAATCAGTTGAATAATTAAGTATCTCCTCTCCTGTTATTTTTGATCCCCCTACTTCTTTCATGTGGTCCCAGCTAGCTCTCTTTAACATTACCAACAAACACCCGTGTTTATAGAGATCTGGCAAGTTGGTTCAGGAAATACAATATTATGGTCTCTAAGAATAAGAATGTTTGATCTTACTGCACTAGTTTGGGAGGAAGGAAGGGAGTGGTGGGTTTCAAATGCCAACAAATGCAGTTAATATATTGACCTAAAGGAGAAATATACTAAACCTAGGAGATAATGGATGTCTCACCATTTTGAAGCCCATACCCATAACTTTATGTTGTACATGGGAGGTTTTTCTTCCCTAAGGAAAATATGTTTGTTTGTTATGTTTGTTAAAGTGATTATTTGTTTTTTAATTTTTGGTTCTATCACAAGACCACAAGATGCAAATAGGTGGAGAGAGATTGGGTTTTTATCACAGGCTAGGGGAGTCTGGCTCAGTATTCACATAGTACGACAATTTATCAGAATAGACCACAAGAACTGGTTAGAGGCTTCTGTTTCATGCACCCTCTTTCCTTTGCAATAACTAGCTCATATTTATCCCATTTTTTTTGTTTTTGTTTTTGTTTTTTAAATTTTAAACCCTTAACTTCTGTGTATTGACTTATAGGTGGAAGAGTGGTAAGGGTAGGCAATGGGGGTCAAGTGACTTGCCCAGGGTCACACAGCTGGGAAGTGTCTGAGGCCTGATTTGAACCTAGGACCTCCTGCCTCTAGGCCTGGCTCTCAATCCACTGAGCTACCCAGCTGCCCCATACCCCATGTTTTTTAATGACCAACTCCAGTGAATTCTAGTTCAAATTCTAGAATTTGAGCATCAAGCTCTGCACCAATTTCTCCTGGATAAAGGGCTGTGGGAGGAGAAAGTAGGATTGTTTTGATTTTTCTGATGTCAATTTATATTCTGAGAGCTTAATGGGAAAAGAAATATTTTTAATCTGCTAAAATGTTATCCAAGGAACTTGAAACTGCCTATCTTTTGCTTTGACAATTATACTATTGGGCCTTAGAGCCTTGGCTAACTTGTATCTGTTTTAAAAACAACTTTTCCACCAAGAGTGTTCAACAGTAATAAAGACCAGGGATGGCAGATTTCCTAATCAAGACCTAAATGGAAAAAAATGAGTGGCAGAATCAGAGGAAGTGATGCGGGGTTCTGTCCCTCTCCCCTCAGACTAACTAGGAGATGTGTCAAAACAAAGTTGAGAGTCAACAGGTAAGGATGCTCATCTGTTCAATTGCAAGATGAATACATTAGGGCAGTAATGGGCAAACTACTGGCCAGATTCTGCCCCTTGAAATATTCTATCAGGCTGCAGGACATTATTCCTAATCTGACTATTACAATGAGTAGGATATAATACAATGAAACTTCAAAAGAGTTGCCTTAGAAACAGACTGACAGATGAACATTTCCTTTCCTTTGGCCCCCTCTTTAAAAAGTTTGCCCATCACTGCATTAGGGGCATAATTCTATAGTTTTCCTCTCTCTACCAGCCAACTCTGAAAAAAAAAAAACCAAACATCTATTTTCCTCACTTTTTACTCCTTAACCCTTAGACCTGGTTTCTGACTCCAATCACCACTTCAGAATAGAAATCAACAAACATTTGTTAAGCCCCTACTATGTGTCAGCTACTGGGGTTACAAGTACAAATAAGGAAGCAATCCCTACTCAAAACAAGCATGAATTCTAATGGAGGAGCCCATACACAGGTGTATGAATATAAATATATATGAAAATAAATATGAATATAAATATGAATATACAAAGTACTCCTAAGTAAAAGGTAGATTTAGTTGGCAAGACCCTAAGTATGGGAAGGATAAAGAAAGATTTCATACAAGCTGTATCTTCAAGGAATAAAAGTCACTATGAGTGGAGAAAAAGGATATATGTGAAACTTGAGAAGGTGGAAATGGTCAAAATTTGACAACTGATTGGTTGGTAAGGTAAGGGAGAGTGAAGAATCCAATATAATGCTGAGATTTGGAACTCTGGATATGGAAATGATGGTGGTGACCTTGAAAGAAATAGGAAAGTTTGAATGGAAAAGGGGGAAAGATAATGAGTTTATATATTGAGTTTAAGATGTCTGCAGGAAATAGAATTTGACATGTCCAAGAGGAAATGGGTGATCCAGGACTGAAACTTAAAGGAGAGATGAGCTAAATGTGTAGATCTGGGAGTCATCTGGATAGAGATGATAGTTAAAGCTGATGAGGTTATAAAGAAAGAGCCTGTAAAAAGAGAAGACTTCTAGGACAGAGCACTAGGAGATACCCATAATTAGGAGGTATGATATGGAAAATGGGTCAGAAAAGTAGACTGAGAAAGAATAGTAAGACAAATAGGTCTCAGATACTTCCTATCTATGTGACCCTGGGCAGGCTATCTAATCCCCATTGCCTAACGCTTACCACTCTTCTGCCTTGGAACCAATACACAGTATTGATTCTAACATGAATGGTAAGGGTTTAGACATACATATTTAAGTAGAGGGATTATTGGGAGAGAGTTGTGTTACAAAAACCCAGAGTAGAGAGAATACAGGCAGTTAGGGTTTCCAATAAAGTCAAAAGCAACAGATAGGTTAGATAGAATGAGAATTAAAGAAATAACATCAGAATTGGCTAAGAAGAAGTTGCTGATAACTTTGGGGTCAGCAATTTCATTTATGTGATGAGGTGGGAAGTGTAAGTTAAGTTTTACAAGGATTTGCAAGAAGCCATGCCTGTGGGCACAGTTTGCAGTTGGACACTTGGAATCCTTGCAAATCCTTGTAAAACTTAACTTACAGAAGCCATTTGATTGAAATAGCTCTTTCTGAGGTCACTAAAAATTTCTTAATTGCTAAAGCCAATGTCTTTTCCCCATTTTCCATTCTTCCTTACCTCCCAGCAATGTTTGGCTTTGTTGACCACCCCCTCATCTGGGATGCTCTCTTCTCCCTAGGTTTCCTTTCTGGTTCTCCTGTTATTTATCTCACCGGTTCCTTTTCAGTCTATTTTGCTAAATCATAATCATCCAGGTCCCATCCCCAATATATGGATTACCCTTGGGCTCTGTCCTGGCCTCTCTCTCTTCTTTTCTCTGCTCTCTTTATTGACCCTCATGGGTTCAATTACCCTTACTAATAATGACCACAAAATGTATATAATAAGCCTCCATCTCTCCCCAGTGCTCTACCTAGTCCTATATCACTAACTGCTTACTGAACATTTCTTCCTTATGGTCTCCCCAGTCATCTCACACACATGTCCAAATATTATTCACCCCCTCTCCCCCACAAATCCACTTCTCTTCCAAATTTCCTTGTTTTGTCAAGGGCACTACCAAATTTCTGGCTGCCCAGTTTCATAATCAGAGCTATTTTTGATTTTTGCTCTTTCTCACTTCCTCCATCCAATTATTGGCTAAGTTTTGTTGATTTGGCTACAACAAATCTAGCATCTGTCTTATTCTCTCTATTCAGAGGCTCTCTTCAGGAATACGTTAATTCATTAGGGTTTCACCCTAGTTCAGTCCCTCATTCCCTCTTGCCTGGAATATTTAATTGGTCTCCCTGCTTCCAGTGATCCACTCTCTACCCAGCTGCCCAATTTATTCTCTTAAAGAACAACTCTAGTAAAGTGCCTGGAACATAGGTAATTAATAATAAATACTTGTTGAACAAACAAATGAATGGATGCCCTGTCTATATCCTGACTGAAATGGGTTATTGGTATGAGATAAAGGGTAATCAAGAGTTCCTCATCATTGTGCTGGGAAAAGGGGTCTAGGCAAGAAAGAAACAAACATTTATTATACTCCTATGCATATGGCAGATGCTTTACAAATATTATCTCACTGATCCTCACAACAACCTTGGGAGGTAGGTACTATTATTATCTCCATTTTGCAGGTGAGGAAATTGAGGAAAACAGAAGCTAAATGACTTTCCTTGATTCACACAATTAGTAAGTATTTGAGTCTGGATTTGAATTCAGGTCTTCCTTGAGATCCAGCACTCTATCCACCATGCCATCTAGCTGCCTTTGCAGCTAGATACTGTTCTACCTTTATCCATCTGGAAATTTTACAATGCCTGCTGAACTAAAGGCAGAATAAGGGGGAAGAACTCACTTTTTAAAAATCACTTATTATTCCTCTTTACTGCCCAGGTTTGGTCAAGCTGGATCAGTCAATCTTGCAGAGAGTGTTCTTAGAATTCATCAGTTTAATTCATTGGGTGGACTGACATCTGCTTTTTCTCTGATATGGGTACTTATTTTGAGAGAAAGGAGAGTTGTCCAGGTGATTTTCTCTGTGGTGGATGAAGTTTTTTCTCTGCCAGACATTTTCTAATCTTGGGCTTTTAGAGTTAGAAGGGACTGTAGGATTGTCATGTCAACCCCTCTCATTTTATAGATTGGAGAAGGGATGCCTAGAGAACTTTGATGACTTAAATTCTGGTGCTCTATATTGTCTTCTGGTGCTGATCTATATTGTCTCTACTACACTGTGTTCTTTAAGTCCAACTTCTCCAGTTAGGTCTTTTTCTGGAGGTTATTTGCTTTGTGGTCTTACTTAGGCTTACTTTAGAATCTAGTCTGGGGAGAAGTCCTATGTTGCTTAGGTCTACCCTTTCAGGGACTGAGTCATAGGAACCATCTTCCTCAATGTTCCCTGGCATGCTTTGTATACCTTTACTCTTGGAATCTGAGCTTGCTTACTCTAATTATTTTCTCCCTAGTAGCTTAAAATAATGAAAAATATTCTGACTTCTTTAGGCTATGATCCTTCTCCAACAGCCATTAAAAAGAAAGGATCATGTTGTAAATATTAATTTTGCATGTGGGGTAAAAGCTGCTCTGCTTTTATTTGAAATGCAATTACATGAAAAACATTGTGTGAATTTCACCCTTTCTGGGGGTTGCTTGGCAACGATGCTTTGTTTCAAATCATCCCTTCTCCCTGATCTGAAATGATCTCTCCTGGGGTGTTGTTTGCACTAAGGTAATCATGACATTCTAACCCTTGCTTCTAGTTGTCCCTTAGGTTCTAGGTACCAGGGAGACTGGTGATTTCACTCCACTGAATTTCACTTCCAGGCAGGCACTTATATAAGCCTGCACTAGTAGGCATAGATGATGAACAGTCTAGAGAATTTTGCATTTTTGTGGTTCCAGTTGGGGGACAGAATAGGGGCAGGGGAGGGCGGGGAGAAGGAGATGCTAAAGCAGTATGGAACCGGGTTTTATGCTAGTTCATATAGACCTTTTATTATTTTTGTAAAAGAATTAAAAAAGAAATTACTTCCCTCCCAAAGCTTCACTGCTTCAACAGTCTTTCTTGTCTTCCTTATTTTGTTCATTAATTCATTATTTTGGTAAAAAAAAATTCCATCTTCACGTTCTGAATCCCATTATCCTGCTTGTACTTTTGTAGATGTTTAAAAGGGATGGCAGAGGAAGGGATCACAACTCCATGTTTTAAAGTGCTAGTATCCTTCTAAAATGCTTTAATCTACTCAGTCACAGAGCTTTGCAATAGGTTATGAAACAAAAACAATCAGGGTCACAATTGTGGGGAGAGGAGCAGGGTATGGGTATGAAAAACCCCCAAGGCTCTGACAGCAGCCTGACACAGGACTACAAATCACTAGGCAGCACATTAACCTTTAGTGTCCTTCTCATCCTCATGAATGGATAAGAAAGTCCCATTATTGATATCACTACCACTCTCTGGAGGCACACCAGAATGGCAATGGCTATGTCCCTCAAATGATGAGAAGACAGTCTTCCTGAGGTTGGATTCTCTCTGGGTATGGAACTTTCATAATTCTGCCCTTGTGAGATATATACATGCATCTTCAATGTGACAATGATGTAAAAAAAAAATTATTTTAGACTTTTACTTTCTAAGTATCAATTCTTTTTTTTTTTAACCCTTACCTTCCATCTTAGAGTCAGTACTGTGTATTGGCTCCAAGGCAGAAGAGTAGTAAGGGTATACAATGGGGGTCAAGTGATTTGCCCAGGGTCATACAGCTGGGAAGTGTCTGAAGTCAGATTTGAACCTAGGACCTCCCGTCTCTAGTTCTGGCTCTCAATCCACTGAGCTACCCAACTGCCCCCCCTTGGTATCAATTCTAAGACAGAATATTTTTAATTGGGGGTAAGTGACTTGCCCAGGGTCACACAGCTAGGAAATATCTAAGGTCAGATTTGAACTGGGGTCCTTCCTGCTCTAGGTCTGGTGCTCTATCCGCTGTGCTACCTAGTTGCCCTATAAAAATTTTTACTATCCATTCATCTCAATACTTTTTTTATTGCTCTCTCAATTCATTTTAATACACACACACACACACACACACACACACACACATATATATATATATATATTTTAACCCTTACCTTCCATCTTAGAATCATTACTGTGTATTAGTTCTAAGGCAGAAGAGTGGTAAGGGCTAGGTAATGGGGGTTAAGTGAGTTACCCAGGGTCACACAGCTAGGAAGTGTCTGAGATCAGATTTGAACCTAGGACCTCCTTTTTCTAGGCCCACTGAGCTGCCCCTAACAAATATTTTCTTGAACATCTGCCATTATACTAGGCAATGTTAGAGAATACATAAGAGAAGACACAGTCCGCATCCTTAGGGCATCTACAGTTTAGTTGAGGAAGTGTAACTACACACATTACACTAAAAGTACAATACAAGGCAATATATAACCATTTTCCTAAATATTTGTCTTCTGTATATAGACATATTATATTCTATGATAGCCAATAAAAATTGCTATGTGTCAACTGTGTCAGGCACTATGCTAAATGCTAAGAAAAATAAGAAATAGTCTGTTCTCAAGAAGCTACTAATCTAAAGGGGAGATAACATGTAAACAACCATGTATAAACAAGGTATATACAAGATAAATTAGAAATAATGGAGATAAAATGGAAATAAAGGAAGGTGGTGGGATTTTAGCTGGGCCTTGAAGGAAGTCAAGGAAGTCAGGAAGTGGAGTTGAGGATGGAAAGCATGCCAAGCTTGGGAGTCCACCAGTAAAAATTCCTGGAGTCAGGAAATAGAAGGTCTTGTTCCAGGAACAGCAAGGAGGTCAGTGTCACTGGATTGAAGAGTACATGGAGCATCAAGTGTAAGAGGACTAGAAATGCAGGAGTCAGGTTATAAAGGGATTTGAAACCAAAACAGATTTCATATTTAATCTTGAAGCTGACTGGAAGCCTCTGGAATGTATTGAGTATGGCCAGGAGATAATAAGATCAGACCTATACTTTGGGAAGATCACTTGGGCAGCTGAGTAAAAGGGTAGAACTGGAGTGGGGAGAGACTTGGGGCAGTCAACTGACTGTGGTAATAGTTCATGTGGGAAGTAATATGGACCTGTACCAATGTGGAGGCAATTTCATTGGTACTATGCTTACTTACTGGCTTCAGGGTATCTTAGCTTATTTGCTCCAGCTGCATGATAGCTTTGTTATATAGATACTGCTTGGTGCAGGGAAAAGAGTCATTGAACTTGGGAGTCGGGAGACCCTGGCTTTGAATCCCATCTGACACTGCAAGGGCAAGTCACTACCCTATGTGAGATTCAGTTTCCATAGCCAAAAAAGGGGAATAACAATGCATGCCATGCTGGTTGGTTATGAGAATGAGTCAGGTATAAAATGCTTTGTAAACTTTAAGCAGTAAAAAAGTGACATACTATTTTATTATTTATTGTCTGACTATATAAGATTATCGTACCATAAAAAGTTCTGCTCGATACTTATCTCCTCCCTCCCTCCCTTCTTTCTTTTCTTTCCTCTTCCCTCTTTTCCTCCCTCCCTCCCTTCTGCTTTCCCTTTGTTCCTTCCTTCATTCCTTCCCTCCCTTCCTCTCTTCCTCTCTTCCTTACTTCCCTTCCCCCTTCCTTCCTTCCTCTCTTCCTCCTTCCCTCCCTCCCTCCCTCCTTTCCTTCCTTCCTTCCTTCCTTCCTTCCTTCCTTCCTTCCTTCCTTCCTTCCTTCCTTTTTCCTTTCTTCCTTCTCCTCATTATCTATATACTGTCTCATGCCTAAAAGATTCCATTTATTAAAAGCTTCCAATTTGAATACAATCACATTTACACCTAATCAATATGATTGGAAACAATAAGAGAATTTGGGACCCTCAAAACATATACCCACATAAATGGATAATTCTTTAGACAAAAGCCAAACAAGTTTTTCTGGGAAGTCAGATTGCATCTTACTCAGGCAGTTTTTTGAAGAATGAATCTATTAGGGAACTTTCTGCCCTTCCTGGAATATCTTTTCCCACCTCAACCCTTTCCTGACAATTGCCTCAGAAAACATTAATTGACCAGACTCTAGCCTAAATTAGTGTTCATGAACATAATGATCACACTTTGCATTCACGGTGTATTCTTGACTACTAAGAGCTCAAATGAGGTAAGATCCTCCTGTGAAATTATCATTTATTAACTATTCTCTCATAATGTTCAAGTTTTAAGAGCCATCCATACTTCTGTAATGCTTCATTTCATCTCTAATATGGTTTTCTTAGGAGGTTTTTAGTGGCCCATTAAAACACACACACAAGCATACATAATTTGGAGGCAATGCAAAAGCTTTGTCTCTAAGATATCATCTTCTTCTCTCTCATTCTCCAATTTGGGTATTTTTCACTCAATATAAAGGAGAGCTTCTTAGCTGAAGTCCACAAACTGTTTTAAAAATATTTTGATGGGGGCAGCTGGGTAGCTCAGTGGATAGAGAGCCAGGCCTAGAGATGGGAGATCCTAGGTTCAAATCCGGCCTCAGACACTTCCCAGCTGTGTGACCCTGGCCAAGTCACTTGACCCCCATTGCCTACCCTTACCACTCTTCCACCTATAAGTCAATACACAGAAGTTAAGGGTTTAAAAAAAAATATTTTGATAACTATATTTCAATAAAATGGTTTTCTTTGTAATTCTATATATCTTACTTTAGCTTTTAAAAAATATTTTGAAAAGGAGGAAACAGCTTTCACCAGCTTGCCAAAAAGGTCTATGACACAAAAAGAGGTCAGGAACCTAGTACAGGAGAAAGCAGCCTAGACATTAAGTGTTGGGTAATTCAAACTCAATCAAACCAAATTGGCCAATGAGGAATATTTGAGAGGGTCTCAGAACAGTATCAGATATTCCCATGAGAAACATATGTTCAATTCAGAACCTGTCTGACAAGGAACCAACTATTTATTGAAAATTAGCACTGTGGTTTACCCTTTGGGGCTGATGAGATTAGAATCATCAATTTAATCTCCAAAGGGGCAGGTTAAAATCCTGTGTAAAAAAAATATGAACCAATATTTTATTTACCACCAAACCAAAAGACCCCTTCCTGATCACCACTACCCCTTTAGTGAGGTATACAGGATATTCAGGGAAGACTAGCACCTCTGATGTGATGGTTTGCCCAGTCCTTTTCAGGGCTGCTTTCCTCCTTTGCTGTCCACCTCTCACTTGTGGCTCTGTAGATGCACAACAGTCATATCTATCTCTGCAAGGAAACTAAACAGGTTGAGGATGACCGACAGGCCTCAGAATCATAGATGAGTTAGGGCTGGTGCCTACTCCAAGAATTCAATTACTTTCCCCAGCAAAAGGGGAAGAAGGCAACAATATAACCCACTGGCCCTGAAGGTGACTGAAGAAGGTGCTTGGTTAGACACTGAAGAAGCCACTGTTTCCCAAGCCATTACTAGTCATCTAGTGATTTTTGTCTTGCCACTAGACTTGGATGAAGAAAGAGGGAGGCCAGAAGACTTTATCCAACTCTGCCTCACTTAAATCCAATTTATGTGAGAGTGAAAAGACATTACCCTGTGATGTCATTTTGGTCCAGTTCTAGTACAAAGGGCAATGACTAGCCAGCCAACCAACTAATCGTACAAGTATCTACTCTCTCAATTAGAATATAAACTCCATGAGGGCAAGAAATGTCTTGCTTTTGAATTTGAATTCCTCTTGCACAGTGGTTGGATCATATTAGGCATTTATAAATTATTTTGAAAATTATTTATTCATTAATGATAATCATTCACATTTATATTGTTTATTTGGTGCCTTCAATAGGGATAAAAAGACTTAAAAATAATAAAACCAGGTGGTCCATATCTCCATGTAAAGCTGAGGTTTAGGGGAACTAGGGAATTATAACAAGGTCCAAAGAGCAAAGTCAAAACTAGTACAGGATAAATGTTATTGTTCACTCTTTATTTTCAAAGAGGACCAATGATAACAAGGGGTAATGTGTTGACTTGTTCATGAATTAGATCTATGTGAGACAGTTGCACAAAAATCATTAGTCTCACTCTCTCTTCCAGTCATCCAAGTCCAGGGGCTAGACAAAAGTCAGGACAATTGGTGATGGCCCAGGATGCAATAGATGACCTTGGCATCTTTGATGTCTGACCAAACTCTAAATTCTCCAGAGCCTTCTTCATGACTGTTGGAACAAATTTTTCTTATCCATCCATTCTGCCTGGGGAAGTCTTCACATGCTTGGGGTAATCATATCCCTAATTCACCAACTGAGTTTGAGACCCGTTAGTCTCAACCTTGTTTATCTTGTTTGCCCTGGTGGTTTTATTAGATGTGGATGCTACAGATACTACAGTTTCTTGGGGTCATTGGTGAGAGTTGGGTAAAAAGTAGACACCAAAGATGAATGAGCAACCTGGAAAAGAGTTCAGCAAGCCTTTACCAGAGAGGTTCTAGTCCTCCTTGAACAACCCATACACAAGATAAATAGAGGTTTCTTGCAAGGAATGAATGGAGGAGACAGGACATGATTTGTCTTTGAGGGGACCATGCTTCCTTCCTACTACATGATTCCTCTTTGAGGGGATTATGCTACCTGCCATTTCAGAGCCTCCCTCCCTATACTCTTTACCATTTAACACTTTAGGTGTTCCTCTTATTGTGTTGCCTTGCCAACCACCTCAGTTTCTCCTATGAGGACTGGATCACTCTCTCCTTGAAAGAAAGTATTCACAAGTGCCCTATGCCAACTCTGTGGTTTGTTTTTGTTTTTTTCACTCAGCTATTCAAGTAAAAATGTTCCTAGTTATTGCTCCACTAAGGAGTAAATACTTTATCAAAGCTTAGGTATCAATCGGGAGATAGCCATCTGAGGACTCTCATAGGAGAGGTCAAGGTGATAGTTGTATGAGTCCAGTACAAAAGTAAAGACTTTTACTGATGTGAGAGCTCCTTTTATGCTTTCTTACCTAGGCAGGAACTAGAGCAGGGGTCTGCAACCTTTTTGGCCGTGAGAGCCATAAACACCACATTTTTTAAAATGTAATTTCGTGAGAGCCATACAATATATTTAACACTGAATACAAGTAAATATGTGCATTTTATGTAAGAACAACACTTTTAAAATACAATAAGTCTCTGAACTATTTTTAATAATGTTATTATGTGCTAACCAATGATGAATAAAGTACATTAATGTGACTTCTGGTGCTGCATGGTTTTGCTGATTATTAATCAAAATTATTTTGATTATTAATCAAAAAACAAGACTTCATGGGGCACTATAGTACTGATATAACTGCACACATACATATAAAACTTCTTTACACTAAGAAAATTGCTGAAATAAAGAAAGAAAAATTCAGGGAAGAATACTTTTTCCTCTCCCTCTCTCAAGTCAGGCAACAGGAGAAGAAAAAGCTGCCGGCCTGCTGGTTAAGCCATTTGGCCACATAAATTACGTAGGACATCAGGAGATTACAGAAAATAACATGACTTATGTGTAGGCATTAGTAAGTAGTCAGGGAGGAGGGTACCTTTTCATGGAAAACTGGCTAGTTTTACATTACACACATTTCCTGGTACAGGTGTTTATCAGTGCTACCTATTCAATCATTCTGTATCAAATGAAACAACTACTGGGGAGAAATGCTTCTCCCTAATGAAACCTATGTAAAGATGTCATCTGACTATAGTTCCTCTTTAAGAGCAGGTAGAAAAGTTAAAAACAATAACGATCCCACAAATAGGGAGTGCAGACCCCATGAATGCACTGAGATAAAGCCATGTAAATCAGAGGCAGAGGGGTAGAGAATGTAGACAAAAGTGATCAATCACTATAGAGAACCCCAAGATGTCAGTAACAGGTGTGGAAAGAGTAAAAGGAGGGCAGAAGGAGGAACACACAGCACACCTACCAAGCCCAACTAAAGACAAGGATTTGTCTCATGCGTCAATATCAGTGAGGGAGCTTCTATCTTAGAAGATAGTCGCAGTACTGAAAGGATCACGTGATATATCACGTGACACATGATGTCATACGTAAACTGTTAGTTACTGTGCCATGGTTGACTTTATGGCTCCTGCAGAAAGAGCCATATTTGGCCCTCAAAAGAACCAGATATGACTCGAGAGCCATACGTTGCCAACCCCTGAACTAGAGCAAGATTGAGAACTTTTTATTATGATAAAAATATTTTATAATATATTTTGATAATTTAAAAAAATTATGATAAAATATTTTGATTATGATATACTTACATTAACATATATTATAGCTATATTAATATATAGTAATTATTACTTGGTAATCTTATGTAATTTTTTATGCATTTAGAAGCATAATTTTGAGAAGGAATACATAAGCTTCTTTAGACAAAAAAAAAAAATGTTAAGAACCTCAGCACTAGTTTTGGAAGGTGGGTGCTCCTAGGCCCACAGGTACAAGCTGAGAAGTGATAGTATCTGGTTTAAATGTAAGGACACTTGGAGCAGAGACAAGAGAAATGAATTTTCAGGTAGCTTCTGACACCATTTCATAAATGAGAAAAATATTATCCAATAGAATAGATTCTTAGTCCTATCTGACCCTTCATGACTCCAATTGGAGTTCTCTTGGTAAGGATACTGAAGTAGCTTTCCTTCTCCAACTCATTTTACAGATGGGGAAACTAAGGCAAACAGAATTAAATGACTTGCCTATTGTCCCACAGCCAGTAAGTATTTGAAAACAGATAGGAACTTGAGAAAAGGAGTTTTTCCTGACTCCAGGACTAGTATTCTATCTACTACACCATTTAACTGCCCCAAAAGGAAAGTTAGTGCCATATAAATAAAGTAAATCATTAGGGAGTTTAGAAAAATTCCATAACTGACACTTTCTGCCTAATTGTGTAGGGAGGCCTATCAGTGGAAAATCTCACATCTACTTGAAACAGATCGCCACAATATCCCCTGGTTCCAAAGTCCTGCCTTTACCATAGGTAAGACAGCACCAGGAAAGCAGCTTTCCTCTACTATGCCTGAATCAACCTTGCTACCTCTCCAAAAGTGAGTGAAGAGTGTCATACTGTGATCCAGGGAAAGCCAAACACTTTTCTGTTTACCATCAAGCTGTTGTTTGTTATAGCCATGTTTATTTTGAATAGAATGAAGGAAGTGATATCCGAGAACAAAAGATACCAAAGTGGGCAATGATTAAAATGGTTTGAAAAGGCTTTGAGGAGCTTTTAAAAAAATATTTCTGGTCAGCACAATTAGAAGGGACAGGTATGTATGGATTGTAAGCTCCCTCACTGGGGGGAATACATTAATGATTGTTTCAGTTCAAGCAACCATATGGATGACTCAAGTACTAATACTGGGTGATGACATCTAGTCTTCCAATTGGCCACAGAGACAGAACTATTGTCTGAACCAAATCTAATTGCACATGCAAAAGAGGTTCTATGTCCATCTCTCAGGCTCTTTCTTTTGTAGATATAAGGAGGCAGGATTGTTTTGAGTTCCAAAATAAGGAGGAAAGGTGATTGCCCTATCTCCCACTAGCCATGGTGTCTATAAGCACATGGCTTCCTCTGTCTCTTTTTGTTTAAACTTTCCTGATACTAGGCAAACAAGAGTGCTGAGGGGACATGCTCAACCATTGACTATTTGACAAAAACTGCCAGGAAAATTGGAAAACAGTATGGGAGAGATTAGGTTTAGATTAACATCTCACACTATACACCAAGATAAATTCAGAATGGGTAAATTACTTGAATATAAAGAAGGAAACTATAAATAAATTAGGTGAACACAGAATAGTATATCTGTAAGATCTTTGGGAAAGGAAAAATTTTAAGACCAAGCAAGAGTTAGAAAATATTACAAAAATATAAAATAAATAATTTTGATTACATTAAATTAAAAAGGTTTTGTACAAACAAAACCAAATGCAATCAAAATTAGAAGGAAGTAGCAAATTGAGAAATAAACTTCATAACAAAAACCTCTGACAAAGGTCTAATTACTCAAATTTATAAGGAGCTAAATCAATTGTACAAAAAATCAACCAATTCCCCAACTGATAAATTTGCAAGGGACATGAATAGGCAGTTTTCAGATAAAGAAATCAAAACTATCAATAAGCACATAAAAAAGTGTCCTAAATCTCTTTTAATTAGAGAAATGCAAATCAAAACAACTCTGAGGTGCCACTTCACACCTAGCAGATTAGCTAACATGACAGCAAAGGAAAGTAATAAATGTTGGAGGGGATGTGACAAAATTGGGACATTAATGCACTGCTGGTGGAGTTGTGAATTGATCCAACCATTCTGGAAGACAATCTAGAACTATGCCCAAAGGGCTTTAAAAGACTTCCTGCCCTTTGATCCAGCCACACCATTGCTTGGTTTGTACCTCCAAAGAGATAATAAGGAAAAATTTGTGTAGAAAAATATTTATAGCCACGCTCTTTGTGGTGGCAAAAAACTGGAAAATGAGGGGATGCCCTTTGATTGGGGAATGGCTCTGCTGATGATGGAATATTATTGTGCTGAAAGGAATAAAGAACTGGAGGAATTCCATGTGAACTGGAATGACCTTCAGGAATTGATGCAGAGTGAAAGGAGCAGAACTAGGAGAATGTTGTACACAGAGACTGATAAACTGGTACAATCAAACATAACAGACTTCTCTACTAGCAGCAATGCAATGATCCAGGACAATTCTGAGGGACTTATGAGAAAGAACGATATCCACATCCAGAGGAAGAATTAAAGGAGTAGAAACACAGAAGAAAAACATGATTGATCACATGGTTCGATGGGGATATGATTGGGGATGTAGACTTTAAATGATCACTCTAGTGTAAATATTAACAATATGGAAATAGGTTTTGAATAATGAAATGTGTAAAACCCAATGGAATTGTTTGTAGGCTCCAGGAAGGGGTAAGGAGGAAGTGAGGGAAAGAACATGAATCATGTAACCATGGAAAAATATTGTAAATTAATTCATTAAAGAAAAAAAAAGAACTGGTAGGGCTATCCACCCAAACAGAAGGTGGGAAAGTATTGGCAGCATTACAGTAGCCTGACCCAGAAGAAGGTAGAACATCCCAGCAGAGATATTGTCATTCAAAGAGCCAGGCCAGCTGTGCAGTGGAGTGACTTGTCCATCTCCACTGCCAAACCCCTCAGTATACTTGAGGAGGACTCCACAAAGTGGCAAAGGGACGTCCTTTAGGTTTACAATCATTTTACAGCTACTTTTAATGCAGTTTTCCATTGTTCCCACTTAGCTCTAAATCCTTGCCATTGTTCTCTCATGTATAGGTCTCTACCTTTATATGGATAAGTGCAAATAATTAATTCCCTGAAGTGGTCAGATGCATTTGAATTCCCATTATTTAAAGTTACAATGATGTGAAATATGGTTTTAGCCCAATGGAATATGCAGTGCAAATTTGAGTACTAAGCTCACTTTAAATGATTTATTATTCACAGTAATTGGGACACAGCTGTACTTAAAATTTGTGCCCTGTGCACAAAGACATTCTTCTTCATTTGGGAGGAATATTTTATACCAACCATTTATATAACCCTGAGGGGGAAAGTTGTTGGCCATCCATTGGCCCACCAGTGCAAGTGGGGGTTAATAAAGTAACCCAAAGGGGATTCTACAGGCAGCTCACAGATTCACTGGGTGAAGAATGAGAACCTAAAACAATAGCACCTCTTCCTTTCCTCCTGTATCTTCCTGGCTTCCCTACTTCTCTACTATTTAAAGAAACCCTCCTTCAGAGTGTGCTGTATTCTTGGACTGAATAGAATAGAGATGAGCTCTTCAGAAGACTGAGTGGAACAGAAGAAAAGTGAGGCTTCACCTTTTGGTCTTGACTAGAGGAGTCTGCTCATCATTTAATCTTCTCTGACTGGAGCTGGGCAAACATTTGGGGAGCCAGTGGCAAAGAATATTGTAGAATCTCAGAGTCAAAAGAGGTTTCAGTGGTCAAGCCATACTGGAAAAATAATCTCTGCTACAATGTACCTGATAAATAGTCTTTTAGCCTTTCCTGGAAGACCCCCAATAAAAAGGAACACATTACCTTCAGGGGCAGCCCATTCAAATGTTTGTATAGCTCTAATTGTTAGGAAGTTTTTCTATAAAACAAACCTAAATTTACCTCTTTGCAACTTATAGCCATGGTTTTTAGTTCTTTCCTCAGCCCAAATAGGATGAATCCAATCCCTCTTCTATTAGAGCAGCCTTCAATTACTACAAGTCAGTGGTCATGCCTTGCCCACTCTCATCTACCATCTTCTCTTTTCCAAGCTAAACATCCACAGTCCCTTCAAATGATTCCCATATGGCATAAGCTCAAAGCTATTCACAATAGTGGTTGCTTTCTCTGGGACCTCTCCAGTTTATTGGTGTCTTTCCTAAATTGTGGGACTCAGATCTGAAAAAATAGTTCAATGTAGTCTATAGGGTTGAATATAATACTAGAGCTAACGTCTCCTTATTACTGGACATGGGCCTCTAATGCAGTCTAAGATTGCATTCATGTTTTGAGTTATCACATCACATTGTTGTTTCATATTGAACTTACTCTCTTCTAAAACAGATGAAATTTTGCTGTTTAGACATTGATTTTTTTTAACCCAATTGTTGGATTTCCCATTTATTACTCTTAAATTTCATCTTATTAAATTCGACTCAATGTTGCTTGCCTACCAAGTTCTTTTAGATTCCTACTTTCATCCAATGTGTTATCTTATCCCTCCTTGTTTCATTTCATCTGAAAAACATGAGTAAACATGTCATCAATATCTTTCTCCAAATATCCTGATAAAAATTTTAAACAACAAAAGACCTAGTAGAAATCTGAGGAGAGGTTGGTTCTACATGAATCTAAGTTCCCTTGGAGGCCAACTTCAACTCCAATTGCCTGCTCTCTTTTGCAGAATTCAGTCCACACTGTTAAAGGAATGGCCAATAACAGTCCTGTCCTTATGAACATATATAGTATGGTCTGTCTAGTGGAATTCCACATCTGAGTTCTATGAAATCATGCTCCCCGATCCATGCTGCATTTAGAAGATTAGTCTTGCTATTAAATAATTATCTGGACACATGACAATATTATTATGTCTAGTTTTTTATGAATCCACAGAACCCTCGGGTGAAAAAAGGTCCTTTTTAGACCCAGGTTTAAGAACTGTAAAAGGAAAAAGTGAAAAATATTAGAGAATAAGGCACTATAGTCACATATAGAGCTTTAAAAATATTCAACCCATAAATCTGCATAGAAACTAAGACTATTTCGTTGTTATTTTGGCTCAGAAATGGTGATCTTTGGTTTCCAGTCAAAATTTCTCTCAGCAGGGAAAGGAACTGTCAAAATTACACATTACAGATAACCCCTGCTACCACTTGTCAGCAGGGATATTACATATTTTCCTAAATGGTTCTGTCTTTGTGAAAACTGCCCACATAAAAATTAAGTAGTTCTGGAAGAGCTGATTCTGTAAGAGGAATTTCCACTCCCTAGATCAGTTTTGAGGAGGGAAAATAAATCTGGAAGATCAGTGCATCTTCCTCAGAGACAATTACCCTAGAGAAAAAAATAAAAATAAAAATCCAGATTTTTTTTAAATTCTAAGAGCAAAATGGAGACTATCCTATACAGTTGGGCTAATGGTTCCTGCAATAAGTTAATCTGTGCAAAGATGAAAATCACTCAAATCAGGAAATGCTAACATTCAGGTTTCATTGAATTCTGTTTTATGAGAAGTCAGACTCAGTAGGATGCCTTGTGAAAAGAATGATAAAAATATCTGATTATTGGACTAGTAAGAAAAAAAATGAATCAGAGAGATCAATAAATGGATCTCTTGTGAATATGTATGCAGTAGACACTACCACAACAGTGTTAAATCAGTATGGGTGCACCTTGCTATATGCAATAGTCATATTCCTTGACAAACTGTATATAAACCAAAATTTCCTCTATCATACAACATATTAGACATATTTGGCTTTCTATTTAAAAGCATAACAGGAGACTGGCCAATGAGATTCCAGTCTCCATGCACATTCTACATGTGGATTACATAATTCAGTCCCCTACATGGACTTCTTCAAAGCATGTGCAAGTATTCTTTTTTACTTTTTTTATTTTTTAAATTTTATTAACTTATTTTATGTGCAAGTATTCTGTGACTATCTGCTTACTGTGTGGCAAAAAGAAGACTTTTGATTGGCTATAGGGTGGAAATATATTGTGATTACAAAAGTCCCCAATTCCTAGACTTTCCACTTTTTCCTATGGAAATATTTCAAAAGCCCCTTTTCTCAGTAAATTGGTTCTCTTCCCTCCATAGGGCTTAGGGCAATCAGTTTCACTTCCCAGACTCCTTTGGAAATCTTATCTGGTTGAGTGGCAAAGGATAAAAATATGGATTGAAGTCTGGGCCCTGGAATTCATTGCCAAAATGATTTGTCATTATTTTAACTTTCAGCCCTTTTGCTATAGTTGGAGAATGCCTATTTTGCATCTGAAGGCTTCCTTCTTTCCATTTCAATGCCTCTGATTTTTTAAATACTTCAGACCTTCCATGTTTTTGCTGGGATCTCTCTGTGATGCTCTCAGACATCAACATTTTTACTTAAAAATGTTTTTTATTGATATGCCTTATTTTCATGTCATCTTAATTTCCTCCTATATTCCATTCCCAGAGAGCAATTCTATATGACAAAAAAAAAAAACATTTTGAAGCCTTTTTGTAAAATGAATATTCTAGGCCTCTAATTATTGAATGTGAAACTATTCAGTAAACCCAATACTTTCCATAGTGACTTGCACATAGTAGTTTCTCAGGAAGTACTTTTTTTTTCTTTTTTCTTTTTTTTTTTTTAAACCCTTACCTTCCATCTTGGAGTCAGTACTGTGTATTGGCTCCAAGGCAGAAGAGTGGTAAGGGCTAGGCAATGGGGGTCAAATGACTTACCCAGGGTCATACAGCTGGGAAGTGTCTGAGGCCAGATTTGAACCTAGGACCTCCCATCTCTAGATCTGGCTCTCAATCCACTGAGCTACCCAGCTGCCCCCTCAGGAAGTACTTTTTAAATCAGTCATTAAGTCTCAAGTGGTATTTATTGAGTTTGCTTAAATTGAATAGGCTTACATTATTCATAAAAATTTATCAAGGGCAAATGGTATTGGTTTTTACTAGGGAGTCACCTATAGCACTATAGAAAGTATTCTGTAGGTAGCAAGGTAGCTTAGTGGATACAGACCCAGGTCTGGAGAGGGAAGGTCCTGGATTCAAATTTCTCCTCAGATACTTCGTGGCTCTGTGATGAGCAAGACATTTAACTCCATTTGCCTAGCCCTTATTGCTCCTTCAGCTTTGTAACCAATACTCAGGATTGATTCTAAGTCAGAAATGAAGAGAGGAAAGGAGGGGAGAGGAGAAGGGAGGGGAGGGGTGGGGAGGAGAGGAGAGGAGAAAGTATTCAGGACTTGGAATCTGTTTGGCTCTGCCCTTTTTCAGTTTTGTGAGCTTGAATGAGCTTGGAACCTGTTTACCTATGTAAAATGATTATGATAATACTTATTTTTAGCTATACCTCAAGGGTGATTGTGAGGATCAAATCTAAGCCTTTCCCTCTTTCAGCAAGTGCATAATACATATTTGTTTGACTGAATGAATAGAGTGTTATCTTAGACTAATAATGGACCTTAGAGCTGGAAAGGACCTCAAGAAATCTGGTATTGTTCCCTGCCTTCATGGAGATATGGTGCTATTCTTCCATTTTACAGGTGGGAGAGTTGAGGCTTTATCTTCTTTACAGAATAAAAATCCTTGAAGACAGAATTCTGTCTTCATGTCTAACTAATAAATCAGAGTTAGAAAGAAACCCTCAGAAAACATCTTGTCCAACCTGTATCTAAAGGAAAATACTTGGCTAGTGGGCATCAGACCTTTCCTTAAAACCCTCCATTGAAGAGCAGCCTACTATTTTTTCCAAGTAGTCCATTCTCTTTTTGGATAGATGTAATTGTTGGGTGGCTCGAATTTGCCTCTTCTCACCATTGATTCATTGCTCTCATTTTTGCCCTCTGGAGCCAAGCAGAATAAATTTAATTTCTCTTCCCATAACCATCCTTCTAATAGTTGAAGACAAATGACTATAACCCCACTAAGTTTTCTCCAGGCTAAACCTCCCCAAAATGCATCAAGGGAGAATGACTTCCATCAAACAAATCTAGGCAAACTTTCAAGATAAAGGGCAAAGATAAAGGGCAAACTGAGGCCATTTAGACCAATAGGTAGAGTTACTAGGAGAGATGAAACCCTAAAATTTTCTCATCAAGCAGCCTGGCCTTCTTCATACACCACTAACAAAATATCTTCTCCCTCCTGGTTAAGTCTCATTCTGCCTTCCACAGTGGCAACTATTATACTCTGTATATAATTTTTGAAAATATTGCTGACACATTGGCAAAGAATTTATTGCTACAAAGTTAAGATAGAAAACAACAAATAACAGCAAATTGTATTCCAAAAAGGAGACATGGTTGGAAGTGAAAGATCAGGGCTATTCAGTTTAAGACAGTATGTGTGCTACAACAGAATCATGAGAGGGCATGTGGTAAAAAATGCTCTGGAACAAAAAAATAAATTTTTAAAAAGAAGACTGAGTTCTAGTCCCAGCTCTGTCACTGATTGTATGGTCTCGGCTAAGTCACATTCATCTCTTGGTCAAATTTCTCTCATTTAAAAATTCAATTTTTAAGCACCTAAAAGTAAGTGCTATAGGATAAGGGTAGTGCCATATTGGATAGGCATCAGAGCCTTATGTCTCCCTCTAGAGAGAATGAGAACAGTGTCTAGCCTCCTTGAAATCTTTAGATAGCTAGGAAACCAAAGAGGCAGGCATATTGTCTGGACTGGTCCAGCAGACTGCAGTCAGTGATCTCTCTCTCTCTCTCTCTCTCTCTCTCTCTCTCTCTCTCTCTGTCTCTCTCTCTCTCTCTCTCTCTCTCTCACACACACACACACACACACACACACACACATACACACACACACACTAAATTCAAGACACCTCTCTCTATAGCACCATTTCCCCAAAATAGCAACTACAATCTCAAGTCCAAGGACACTTTACATGGACACCAGGTAGAAGAGATGTCTAGTCTCACAACTCTCTCCATCATTATCTGCATTAAAAAATGGTATCACTCTCAAGATAATTACCCTCTAATACAATGGATGAAAATACAGAGAACATCTTACATCTATATATAACAATGATTCACTCCTATAGCAGAGGCTAGCGGGAAAAGAACAAGTCAGAGACCTAGCAGCATGCTATTCTCTGTGACCTTGGGCAAGTCACTAATCAACTCAATATCTACATTCTCTCATGTTTCAGGAGAAGAAAAAAGTGATACATGCAACTGGAGAATGCAAGCAAATCTTCTGAGACCTTAGAGCCAAAAATGGAATATCTAAAGTCCTAGGAAAGTCATAGGATGTGTGATTCACATCAAGTTCCAAAACACCGATGAGCAGTAAAATTGAGTTTAATTTTCCATTTCCCCCCCTGTTTACCTTGTGGGTGGGAATTCAATACATATTATGATCATAATTCCTAAAGTACCCTAAAAGGAAGAGAAATAAAGGGTCTAAATCTCTAAGTTCCTGCAGTAACTAAATTCCATGATTCTCTTTTGTATGTGGGTTTCATGTCTTTTTTGCTCTTTCCTATTTGTCTTTTCCATCTTGGACATATACTGGCTGTTTGATTTTAGTCAAGCCACTTAATTTTGCAATGCCCTAGACCACTCTCTAAGATGAGGAAAGGTTCAGAGAAGGTGGATTTGCATGGATAGAGGGATTTTCCCATCTGTGAGTTCCTTATGCTAGTGAAATCATCAGTTCAATTCCTACCCCATATATGTCCTATATCCAAGTATAGGATACATAAGTGGCTTATGAATACATAGGATCATAAAGCCGGAAGGGACCTTAGAGATCCTCTGATCCAATACCTTTATTTTACAAAAGAGGAAATTGAGGCCCAGCAAGGCTTATCTGATTTTCACAAATTCATACAGGTAGTAAAGGGCAGAGTTGGGATCTGAACCTACATCCTCTTCCTCTGATTCAAAATTTAACCCCTTTTCTGCAATTTACCTTTTCAGCTATGTGACAGCAGGGATACGTATTTATCATTCCCTTGCTGTAATGCACAGCTTGAGGAGCCACACAATTAGGTGCTAAATCAATATCTTTTGATGGAAATAAAAATGATGACAGCTAACATTTATTAATCACAGAAAGGTCTACAAAGTACTTTACATATATTGTCTTCTTGATCTTCACTATTCCATGAGATAGGTACTAGATATTATTTTCTCTGATTTCACAGATAAAGAAACTGAGGACACAAAGAGTTAGCAATAGGGGGTTTAACAGCCCTGCCTGATACCAAGCCCAACAGTTTTCAATCAGTGAGTCAATAAGCATTTAGTAAGGATCTACTATATACCAGGCACTGTGCTAAGAGCTGGGGATACAAATGATAACATATTATGTATAAATAATATAAAATATATAATATAAAATAAACAAAAATATCTGCCCTCGAGGCCCTCACAATCTAGTGGGGGAAACAACAAAGAGGTATGTACAAACAAGGTTAAGTACATGATGAATGGGAAATAACTCATGAGACAAGGCATTAGAATGAAGAGAGGTTGGGAAAGGCTTCTGATAGAAGATGGAATTTCAGTTGGGAAATAAAAGAAGCCAAGGAAGCCAATAGGCAGATGAGGAGGAAGAGTATTCTAGGCATGGGAGACAGCTAGAAAAGATGACCAGAGCCAAGAGATTGAGTGTCCTGTTTGAGGAACAGTGAAGAGGCCAATGTCTCTAGATTGAGGAATATTTGTTGGGGAGTAAGGTGTAAGAAGACTGGAAAGGTATGGAATGATCAGATTACAAAAGGCTTTGGAAGCTAAACACAGGTTTATGTTGTTGATCCTGGAGATGATAGGGAGCCATTGGAGTTTATTGAGTAGCATGGTGACATGGTTGGACCCATGCTTTAGAAACATTGTTCTGCATGGAAAATTTTTCTTAAATAATCAATTAAATAAAAATTAAAAAAAATTTTTGGTAATTGTTCTGGTGGCTGAGTGGAGTATCCATTGAAGAAGGGAAAGACTTGAGGTGGGCAGACCCACCAGTAGCTATTGCAATAATCCAGGCATGAGGTGATGAGGGCCTGCACCATGGTAGTGTCAGAGAAAGAGGAATATTTGAGAGATGTTGCAGAGTGAAATCAATAAACCTTGACGACAGCCAAGATATGGGGGGTTAGAGATACTGAGGAATTGAGGATGCTTAGGTTGCAGGTCTAGGGTTGGGAGGGATGGGAAGAAGATGTTGTCCCCAATAGTAACAGAGAATTTAAGAGGGGAAAAGAGAATAAATTCAATTTTGGATATAATGTGTTTAAGATGATACTGGACATTGAGGTAGCTAGATGGCTCAGTGGATAGAGAGCTGGGTTCAAATCTGGTCTCAGACACTAATTATCTGTGTGACTCAGGGCAAATCACTAAACCTTTGTTTGCCTTGGAGGCAGCTCAGTGGACAAAGCACTGGACCTGGAGTTAGGACCTGAAGTCAAATCCAGCCTCAGACAGACTAGCTGTATGACTGTAAGCAAGTCACTCTGTTTGCCTTATATGGATGAGGATCTAATAAAGGTGACTGAGAAGGAGTGGTTTGATAGGTTGAAGGAGAACCAGGAGAGAGTTCTACTCTGAAAACCTAAAGGAAAAAGAATTATGAAGAAGAGGGTGATCAACAAAACTACAGAGAAATCAAGAAAATGGGGAATGAGAAAAAAGTCATTGGATTTGGCAATTAGATCACTGGCATCTTTGGAGAGATTCAGTGGAATGATGTTGGATTAGTTTTCTGTGTTTGATAGTCATTGTCATCTCTGGGGGAGAAAGAACTGCTTGCACTTGAATATAAAATACTATTTTGGAAATTCTGAGATCAAATGACCACATATTCTGTAGCTGGGGTTAAGTTCAGGCTAAATGTATTTTATTTGGATTTCCTTTCTGCCAGAGAGAGCACCACCTCAAATATTCTGAAAGTCTCCTGCAGAAAGTCAGAAAGCTAAGAGGGAGAAATGTAAATCCTTTTTAGCATTCTCATTCTTCCAATGGAAGGCATCCAATGATTTCTCAACAGACGATATTCTTCCCTCCATTAACTTGTTTGGTTACTTGGTCTACATATTTATCATTTGCTGTGGGAAATGATATTTCCTGACATCTGTTTAGCATTTATTTTTCTTTAACTTCTATTTATATCCCATTTTCCTATTCTTTAAATAATTTAAAAATATAGCTTCCAATAACTAAGCTTGATGTGACCAGTTAAAACCTCAGATAATTATGTCATGGCCTGGCACAATGCCTTATACATTGGAGATATGCTAACAAATATTTGTTGAATTGACTCATATTAGTTCTTTACTCATTACTTCCTTACAACTCACCCAAAATGTAAGTTATAAGATACAGTAAAGATCCTCTCATAGAATGCTCCTTCAGTGAAAGAAGGTGAAAGAAAGAGAAAGACCTTGGAGAACCTCAAGGAAATCTGAAGCATTATTCAAATCTTGTCAGGACCAAAAGGCAATCATGAAGACGAATGCCACAGTTTTCCAGAACCACAGCCTCTAAGAGCTGGTAGCAGTCTCAGAGGCTACTCAGTTCAACTTTCACCTGAACAAGAATTCTCCCTGTAACACGCCTGGCCAGGGCTCATCCGGTCTTGGCTTGAAGACTTCCATTAAAAGGAAACCCATTTTCGTTGGTTCTAATTGTGAGCAAGTTTTTCCTTATATTAAGCCTAAACCTGTTGCTCTACAACTTCCTCCCTTCGTTTCTAGTCCTGCCCTTTGGGGTTGAGAACAAGTCTACATTCTCTTTCAAAAGCTAGCCCTTCCAATACTCCAAGACTATTCTAGGTTTTCTCTTCCTTGAGACCCTCCTCTCCTGGTCCTGGTCAAAAAGGCTGACCCCTATGAAGCTCCAGCTTCTCCATGTTTTTTTCTAAAATATGGTGGCCAGAAATGAACACAGTATTCTAGATGCGGCAGGGCAGAGGATAGGGTAATTATTACTTCTTTCATCTTCTCCATATGCTTCTTAAAATAGTCCAGGATAGTATCAGGCTGTTTTGTTTTGCCTTCCATGCCATTCTGTTGTCTCACTTGTGGCTCACTAAAAAATCTGTTTCAGAGTAACTGTAGTCTTACCACCCCTCCCTGTCTTGTACTTGAAATTTTCAATCTCAAGAGTAGAATTTTACATTCATCCCTATGGAATTCCTTCTTATATATCTTAGCCCATTGTTCTAGGCAGCTGAATGTGAACTGAAAGCTTCTGATGCCAAACTCAGCTTTCTTTCCTTTGATACCATATGGCCTACATTTACATCTCAAGGGGGATTAACGTGGTAAAATAAAAGAATGAAAGTAAATAAATGAAGTTTTAATAAATGTCAGGCATCAGCCAGTTGATGATTTAGGGTTCTTTTCAAACTACATTTCCCATGATTCCTGGCTTACGTAAATGATGTAGGAAATTATCTAATAATGTAAACAGAAGGTTAAATAGTGAGTGCCTGGGCTGGTATGCCTTTTTTTGTGTGATTGTGGAGCAGGAGCAAGGATGGGAGGAGCAGGTAGTGGCGGGTCCCTTTAAAATAACTCAACAGGCACGTGGCTTCAATTTTCTAAATGGCTTTCAATAAACCTTTTGAAACCATGATATTTTTAATTTTATCACTCTATATTAATTTTATTTCTTATACCTGGTAGGCATGTTGGCTATTCGTATTCTATTTCTCATCCTCACTGAGGTGGATAAAGGTGTTTCTGTGCCTAAACTTATGCAAATCCTAAAATCCAAATAAATGAACTCACTAAAAGAGCCTCTGAATCAATCAAGTGGTGCAGGTGTGTATTATTTCTTTTGTGGAATGGTAGTGGGGAAAAACCTATGCCTTCTGGCTCTTTCTTTATTTTGGAAAACCAGGTGTGTTTTCTGTGGTATTTTTACCATTTTCCCAGAATTTTAGGCTGGGGGAAAAGGTAAAATGCTGTTCAAAGCACAGCTCCTCTCTTGTATCTGCTACTGCCACAGAATCAGCACAACTATAAATCTGGGCTCCCAAAGACTAATAAAGATTCTCTTGGAGTTTGTGAATAAATAATCTCCATGTAACGATGAGGCATCTTTCCTTCGATTTCTGCTGTCCTGTTAGCTTGTGAAATGTGTTGACCTCTATTTTACAGTGGGAGATACTAGCAAAATGTCCCCAGGTCACATCCTAGCTCCAACAACAAAACCAGATCTTAGAGCTCCACGGGCCAGGCCACAAGCCATTCTGAACTTTTTGACAAGGTGGTTTCAAGATGTTTTGTGAAGGGCTCCACGTTGGCTCCATTGAAACCCCTTTGGTAATTTTTTGATAACTGCCTGGATGGTTTTAATCAGGGAGGAAGTCAATGTTTTGAGCAGGGATGCCAAGGCAGCTTTCTAAAGTGTCTGTAGGCTAGCTAGGAGAAACAGCTCAAGGGGAGAAGTCTTCTTCCTGCCATGGAATGAGCTCAATAGAAATGACATGGACTGTCATCAGCGGACCTACAAAACCACATTTTTGAACACGTTACATCCTAGGGGAATTGTGGTTTGGAATCTTATCAACACTAGGTGGCAAAACCTGTTAAGCGACAGTCATTGTCTGAAAAGGCCTTGTTTGTGGCCTGAACTTTGGCCCAAAATTTAATGTAATTTTCCTGCTAGGTCCCATATTTTATTCTTCAGCTTCAAGGAGGAAAGCCATCACATTAATTTTGATTAATGAAGATAAATTGTACCATGGAAATCTACTCTTCTTTCTCCTTTCACCCCGCCTGAGGTGAGTGAGGAGATTCCATCCAGGCTTAGCTGAGGCTAGCACAGAAGCCTAAAATCCCCCCAATTAAGCTAAAACCTAAGGCTAACCCAGAGCTGGCCCAAATGGCTGAATCAGTTCCAAAATGTCCTTGAATTTCCTTCGGGTCCTTTGGATTGGCTGTAGCCAAAGCCTGTGGCAGACTCTCCTGATGCTTCTACTTAGCTGGAGTTGCATTTTGAGGGTTACTTTGGCACTAGAAAGTCCCCACTATAAGAGGCTAGATCAGTGGTAAAGGTTCTCAGTGGAAGCCCTCGGTAGAATACATATAACAGAAAGATTTTCCTCCTAATCTTCCTTTTTCCTGCATGGTTTACCGTGCATACATCATTTGTCTCAAAAATTTCTGAACATCCTTCACTTCCCATAGCCACTGAATCAAACCCCTAGAGTGGGCAGAGGCGCTTAACTTGCTTTTCATGGACTCTCATAGGGTCTGTGGAGAGATTTCAGTGAAGCCCAGGAATTTAACAAATATTTTGATAATTGGTTTCCTTTGTAATGCTATGTATTTTATTTTTATTCACTTAAAAACAAGATTCTGAGAAGGTGTCCAGAGGCTTACCAGACTGCCCAAGAGGTCCATGGGGAGAGAAAAAGCATCCCCCCTTCCCTCTCTCCACTCTAAGTAAGTCAAATAGGCAATATTCTAGTTTGAGAATTTAATGAAGTGGAATGTCATACATAAAGAAGAAAATGGTTAGAACTTGGTGGTGGCTCCTATCTCAAATTCCCTCACTTCTTCTGCAGTCATCTCCATGGTTAGGCAGGATTTGTCAGGGTGTTGATGCTTTCTTCCACCTCAGTGAGCTTCTTCAGGATTTGGCTGAGCTTGATTTCATCAAATTCCAAACACAGACATTCAGATTCCTGGAAAACACAAAGGGATGGAAGTCAGGTCAAGTCAACAGATATTTATTAAGTGCCTGCTGTGTACACTGTGCTAAGTCCTGGGAATAAAAAGGCAAAAACCAGACCCCAATCTTAAAGAGCTCACAGTCTAATGGGGAACCCAATAAGCTAATACTTGTATACAAATAAGGGATGGGATACAAAGGAGGTAATCTTGGAGGGAAGACATTCTATGAGGAGGATGGAGAAAGGCTTCTTGCAGGAGGTGGAGTTTTAGCTAGGTTCTGATGGGAGTTAGGGAAGCCAGAAGGCACAGAGAGTGAGGATTGCAGAGACAGGACACAGCCAGTGAAAGTGAAAATGCATGGAGTTGGGAGATGGAGTGACTCATGCAAGAAAGCAAGGAAGCCAGTGTCACAGAATCACAGAATAATATGTGGTGGGGAATAAGGTGTAAGAAGACCAGAAGGTTCCAAAGGTCTTTAAAATGTAATCTATTTCTATCTGACTTTACATTTATTACATAACATTTTATATTTAGACTTTTATTTTTTTTCCTGGAGGGAAGAATGGGCCAGTGAAGTTTACTGAACAGGGGTGGAGGGATGACCAGGCAATATATAAGCCTACCAGATTGGCTGAGGCCAATATAGAGCTGGATACTGGGAATCTAATTCTTTGGCTCAGAAGCCCGAATGAGTGTCCTTCCTAAGGAAGGCTGTCTCTAACACAGAGAGAAGGAAATATCTAATCATCTGGGATAATAGTCTTTTTACTCAGTGAAATGGCTATACAAACACCAGACTGGGCTTCTTATAGCTATGAAGGCAGCTATATTATAGTGGAGAGGAAAGAATGCTGAGCAGGGAGGTGGGAAAACTGAGTTCTGGCTACAACTCTGTCACAGATCAGTTGTGTTACCTTGAGAAAGTCTCATAGACCCTTTGAGCACCAGTTTCCACATCTAGAAAATTCTGGGGTTGAACTGAATGATCTCTAAGGTTTCTTCCAATGCAAAGATTCTATGATTCTACACCACATAGAATGGCATAGAGATAACATTCAAAACAGATAATAAGGTCCTGAACCAGGGTGACGGCAGTGGGAATGGAAAGTAGGGATTGTAGAAGCAAAAGATTTTGGAAGTAATCCCTCCAGACGTGATAATTGATTTTATGTAGGGGATAAGAGAGAGGGAAGAATATAAGGTGAATCTGAGGACTCAACTATGGGCAACTGGCAGAGGAGAGGTACTATTAATAGAACTAGGAAAGTTAGAAGGAGGCACCAGTTTAAAGAGGGAGATAAATAGTGAGTTAAATTTTTTTTTTTAATTTTTAACTATGTCAACTATATGCTTCTGGATTTCAGAATAGTGATATCGGATGGTGGATAGTTGAAGGAATTGGGAATGTTCAGTTTTGAGAAGAAAGCACTAAATAATCATGTGATAGCTATTCTTAAATATTTAAAGGTTATCCAGAAGAGAAACTTTGCTCTATGTTGCTAGAGAACAAACTATGATTGCTTTTTGGACCTCTCAAACTACTTGTCCCAAAGAAGAATATTTTTTTCCCAAACCTTCCAATCATCCTAATTTCCCTATAATTATTGAAGATACAATATCTTTCTAGTCACACAGGCTCACAACCTAGGTAGGTTATCATTCTCAATTTCACTCTCTTATCCTCAAATCCAATCTGTTACCACAGCCTATCAACTCAATCTTCTTATCTCCTCTTCTCTGCTCTGACACTATTACCACCCTAGTCCAGGTCCTTATCACTTCATATTTGGATGCAATAGCTTTTTGGTTGGTCTCCCTGCTTCATATATCTCCCCAATCCAGCCTGTTTTCAACTCAGTTGTCCAAGTGATCTTCCTGTGTGAAGTGGAAATTGAGGGGGACCTTGAAAATTTCAAAGTACACCCTCTTTAACCACTATTCAGAAATATGACCAAGGAAAATGATCACTTGAAATATAATGCTTTATTGAGAGAGAGACAAATGCCCCCAAATTCACAGAAAGATCCCTTATTTATAAGAGAATCAGATACAGAATCCAGAGAATCCAGAGGTTTGAGCCTCAAGGGATTATAACATTTTTATAGTGGTTGAAGATAGAATGTTGAATAGCAATACAATGGCTTTATAATGGACACATTCAAGCTAATTAACATCTTCAAGAAATTGGAGAATAGCTTTACAGTGGGTACATTCAAGCATTTTAACATTTTTAAAAATTTTTTTATTTTTGTTTGTGTTTTTTTAGAACCCTTACCTTCCATCTTGGAGTCAATACTGTGTATTGGCTCCAAGGCAGAAGAGTGGTAAGGGTAGGCAATGGGGGTCAAGTGACTTGCCCAGGGTCACACAGCTGGGAAGTGTCTGAGGTCACATTTGAACCTAGGATCTCTGGCTCTAGGTTCTCAATCCACTGAGCTACCCAGCTGCCCCATTTTAACATTTTAAAGAAATGATCAAGAAGTTGGAGACAGAAACAAAGAGAAGAGTTCTGGACTGGATTATCAGAGAGGGTTTGATGTGAGGATCAGTCCAGCCCTTGGGCTTAACATCTTGGAAGAAGCTTCAGATACAATAGGAGAGACTTCTAAGACAAAAGAAGACTGGCACTTAGGATTTGATCCTGGGTAGGTACTTCAGGGTCTAAGAACAGTCCAGCCTGGGACTCCTGCCTCAGGCAAATTCCCAAACAAACTCAAAAGACTCAATTCAAAATACTTTGTCCTACTGGGAGAAGGGTGAAGTAATCTTATCTTGAAGGGAGCTTGATGAGAAATGGATTGGAGGGGAGGGAGGGAGACTGGTTTTTACTAACTTTTTGGAGATATTAATAACTCTAAATAACTTGAGAATAACACACCAATTTCTCACTCCACACATTCCTAAAGCCTGACCACTTTCCTTCCCATTCAATAAACTCCTATGGCTCCCAATTATCTCCAGTATCAAATGGGAATTCCACTGTTCACCTTTTAAAGCTCTCCATAACCTGTCCCCTTCTTACCTTTCCAGTCTTTTTATACCTTCCTCTTCTCCAAGTATTCTGAGATCTATTGACAGTGATCTTCTTGCTTTTTCTCAAATAAGATATGCCATCTCCTTACGTTGTGTATTTTCACTGGTTGACCCCTATATTTGGAATTCTCTCCTTCATCTCTCCCTCCTAGACGACCTTCAAGTCTCAGCTAAAATTCTACTTTTAGCAAGAAGCCTTTCCTGGTCCCTCTTCATAATGCCATTGTGTCCCCTCTGAGATTAACTTTAATTTTTTTCTTGTTTGTACATAGTTGTTTGCACAATGTCTCCTCTATTAGAGTATGTGGATAAGGACTGTGTTTGCCCTTCTTTATATGCCTAGCTCTTACAGTGCCTGGCACATAGTAGGCCCTTACTAATTGCTTGTTGATTTGAATATAGAAAGCAGAATTAGAAACAATGGGTAGAAATGACATAAAGACAGATTTTTCAGCCCAACTCAAGAAAAGGACTTATCAACAACTACAGTTACCTAATCTTGGAAAAGACTGTCTCAAAAGTAGTGAGCTCTTTGTCACTAGTGGAATTTCATCAGAAGATAGATGATCACTTGTTGGGACTGTGGCAGGAAGGATTCCTACATTGGGTATGAGAGAGGAACCTTCAGTCTCCAAGATCCGATTATCTCTACAACTAGTGTTCTTGTGTAGAAATGGACACTTTGCCTATGAGTTACAGTTCTTTAACTAACACGCTGATAATTCTCTTCAGAAAACGCCAAGAAGCAATTCAGTGTTTCTTTTCTCTCTTAAGCCAAGGATTGCTACAAATTAAACTGGGTGTTTGGATCTTCTAAGTACTGCCCAAGAGTTTTTGTGTAAGTTGTTCAAAATCTTCAGGAAGGTACTAGAGACTAGTATCATAGACTTAAAAAAAACAAACAAACAAGCCTTTACCTTCTGTCTTAAGAATTGACACTAAATATCAGTTCTAAAGCAGAACAGCAGTAAGGGCTAAATAATTGGGGTTATTTAGGCAAGTGCTTACAAGTCTAGGAAGTTTCTGAGGCTAGATCTGAAAAACAGGACCTTCCATCTCCAAGCCTGGTGCTCTATCCACTGAGCTATCCACCTAGCTGCCCTAGTATCAGACTTTTGCCCATTTACAAATAGTGAGGACCACATTTGGGAACCATTATGTTTACTAAAAAATGACTAAGATAGTGCTTTTTTTAAAAAGCAACAACCATTTTTAGCTCTTAGATTCCCTCTCATCCTTCCAACCTGAATCTCTGATCTCTCTGATCTCTGTTTCCTTCTGTTGTATAGCTAACGGAGCTGGAGAAAAACATGGCTTAAAAACGACGACGACGACAAGGAGAAATCAAGGAATGAGGGCTTTGGCATGAGTGACGGGATTCCCCTTTCCATTCACTCAATTCCTGGAATTAGGTCTTACAGTCTAAAGGGTTTAAACACATTACATGCAAGCAAAAGTGAAACATGTGGCTGAATAATCTTAACCTGTGTTCCATGAACTTGAAAAAAGAGTACTTTATAACTATATTTCAAAATAATTGAATTCCTTTGTAATCCTGTGTATTTTATTTTGTGCATTTAAAAACATTCTGAGGAAGGGTCTATGACCCAGAAAAAATAAAAGGTTAGGAACTCTTGTACTAGATACTAGGCCCTAAGGAAAATCAAATCACAATTTCAGATCACAAAGACTGTTCCCTACCCCATTTTAGAAAAATGGACACCTAAAGAGGCCAAATGATCTGCCCATTTCCCACTTGTTAGTAGCAGAGCTAGGACCATGATCTCCTTAAGAGAAGGGACTTTTACCTTTCTTTATACCTCCTCTACCCAGGGCAATGCACAGTGGCTGGCATGTAGTAGGTCCTTAATAGATGTTTACTGACTGACTGTAAAGCAAAATCTCCTTATTCTCAATCCACTGCTCTTTCCATTCACACCATACTTCCCCTCTCAATCCTATGAGAACTGTATTGTTGTTGTTACTGAGTTCTGTCTGATTCTTTGTAACTCTATTTGATTTGCCATTTCCTTTTCCAGCTCATTTTATAGATGAGGAAACTGAGGCAAACAGGGTTAAAGTGGCATAGGCATTGTACCCCCAAAACTATAGAAGTATTTCAGGCAAACTATAAGCAAGGAAATTCCTTTGCTCTCTTCTATTCTTGTGACTCCTAACCCAAAAACATTAGATAACTCCTCTAAGACCCTGTGAGGATTATCCTCATTGGATGGTCCTTTAGATGGACAGAGAGATACACCTCCAGGCTATGCCTTGATACCATGTTGTATCTAAGACATCTACCTATCATGTCCCCTAAACTACGAGGGTCGCCCCCTATGTCTTCAGGCAGATCCCAGTCAGATGACCAAACCCCCCTGCCCATGCCTCAGTGCAAACCACTCTAGGGTCACGTCTTCAGCATGGCACAAAGTCACATCTCCACTGCTGTGAAGAGTATAAAGACCCCAGAAACCATGTCATTGGAGAACAGCTTTCCCATCCATGCTATTCCTCCTAGGAGGCAGTCTTCCCGGCCAGATTTAACATTACCTTGTAAATTAATAAATTTCTCTTTTTATTTTTAAGCTGTCTTGCCTCCTTGCAAAAGATGCCCTTATCGAACCCCGGGGGGTTCACCTCAAGCCCCTCCCAACAAAATGACTTTATCTAGGGTCACACAGCTAGTGTTTGAGGTCAAATTTGAGTTCAAGCCTTCTTGACCCCAGATTCGGTGATCTATCTACTGAGCCACCTTGTCACTTGAGAAGTGCATTAAGGGAAAGACAGTTCGAGTTTTCTAAAACAGTTTCTGAGCTTTCAAATCAGTGAGGTCAGGAGTCCATTTTGCAAAAAGCATCCTGTGCTGTTGTCATATTGCTGACTCATACTGTGACATTCACTAACACTCTCCATGGAAAACTGCTGAAAGCGAGAAGAACCTCTTTACTGAGAGATTTGCAGAAGGCAGCTTTCCTTGGCTACATTAGGGAAAACATTAGCCCTTCTCAGTGTATGTGTTGGGGCAGAATGGGTAGGGGAGTTGTCTAAGCACCACATTCTAAATTAGCTTGAGTACATGCCCAAGTTTCCATTTAATACAAAGTGAAAACCAATGCAAAACAATGGAAGAATATTAATCATGGAAGCAGCTTATGTGCCCAAGCTGTATGGCTGTCTCCTTCTGACAGGAATACTGAACCCATCTACTAATTCCAGCCAGTTCAATTGGTGAAACTAAGAATGGGTCCTCAAGCCTCGAAAGTCTACAGCTTTCATTAGTCTTTTTTTTTTTAAACCCTTAATCTCTGTGTATTGGCTGCTAGGTGGAAGAGTGGAAAGGGTGGGCAATGGGGGTCAAGTGACTTGCCCAGGGTCACACAGCTGGGAAATGTCTGAGGCTGGATTTTAACCTAGGACCTCTCCTCTTCAAGCCTGACTCTCAATCTGCTGAGCTACCCAGCTGCCCCCTTTCATTAGTCTTAATGAGACACTTAGCTGGACTTCTGAATACAGGTTGAAGCATACTTTTTTAAACTTTATTTTTCTTGGGTTTTTTTTTGTCTGTTTTCTTTCACAACATGGCTAATATGGAAATGTTTTACATGACTTCCCATGTATAACTGATATCAAATGAATTGCCTTCTCAAGAATGGGAGAGATATGAGGAATGGAGAAAAATTGGAACTCAAAGTTTTTAAACTATTAAAAAATTTTAAATGTAACAGAAAAATTTAATGTAATAGCAAAGAATGACGGGGAGGGTTGAGAAAGAGAGATGGAGACAGAGACAGACAGACAGACAGACAGACAGACAGACAGACAGACAGAGAAAGCAGCATGAGCCTCTTGTGGCTGGCTAGCTCTTTCAGCTGTCTCCTTCCAGAGCAGGCTGAGCCAGCCAGCCAGATGCTGCTCACCCTCCTGAGTCCCAGGTACCTGGGAAAAAGGCTGACTTCTCATCCTCCTGTCAATTTATGTTCTTTCTGAAGTCCCTTTCCTGAGCCTCTCTGATGGGAGGACTCAGACTTCAATCAGGATAAGAGGCAGGTCTTCTGGATGCCAGGAATAACCACTGGACATTCAGAATGGCCACATGGCTCATTTAATTACATTACAGAACAAGCAATTTCTTGTTTACAGATTAAAAAAGAACTTGTCTCCACCCTGCCTCAGCCTGGGGGGGGGGGGGGGGGAGTTGGTTTGTAACTTTAGCCCTAAAATTAAACATTTTTAGCTTTCAAATCAAAAGGTTGTTTTGGGGGGCCAAAAAGGAGTACAAATTAATATTAACTTTCCTCACCCTGCTATGCTAATGAATATTTTGCAAAGAATATTAAGAATTTATTGCAAAATAGACATGGGGCTTTGTTCAAGTTTTGTGTTTGCTTAGGGTGACCTAGAAGGAGTTGGTCAAACTTGAAAGAACACTGAATCTTGAGTTGTTTATCTTGCCAGTGATAAAAGACTAAAGCAACTCAGAATAGTTGGATTTAAAAGAAAAGTCACCTCTCTTTTTGTTGGTTTGACTAGAAAGGAACTAGGAGAGAAGAGAGAACTCAAAATACCTGTTAATTAAATATCCTGGCACATATTTTTCAACTCAATAAGCATTTATTAATAATTGAAAAAGTCCTTGTCCAGGTTGAGCTAACATTCTATTGGGAGTATAAATGTTTATGTGAATAAATATAAACTCCTTATACAAATTTGGGGGCAACAAGTGACTAACAACAAGCAGCAATCAGGAAAGGCCTCATGCAGGAGGCGTCACCTGCAGAGGCCTGAAGAGAGCTTCTCCAAGGGAGAAGGAGGGACTGCTGTCAGGCATGAGGAGTGAGCAGTCTGTTCAAAAGCAAGGAGATGGAAATGGAGTGGTATGTATGGGGAACAGCAAGCAGGTCCATTCAGTTGGACTGTAGAGTACATGAGGGGGAAAAATAGGAGATCAGTCTATAAATAAGGATTGGAGCCAAACTGTGAAGGGCTCCAGTGCCAAACAGAGGCATTTGTTTTATCCTAAAAGCAATAAGGAACAACTGAAGCTTCTTAGGCAGGAATAACATTCCAAGCCTAGACAACAAGCATTTATTAAGTGCCTACTATGTTCCAGGCACTGTGCTAAGTACTGGGATACAAAGTAAGGCAAAAACCAGGCCCCTTCCGTTTCAAGGAACTCACAATATTTTATACACATACATATATATACATATACGTATGTTGTTGGTTGTTCTGTCATTTCCAACTCTTCATGACCCAATTTGGAGTTTTCTTGACAAAGGCACTAGAGTAGTTTGCATTTCCTCCTAGCTCATTTTGATGAAGAAAGTGAGGCATATAGGATTTAAGTGACTTGCCCAGGGTCACACAGTTGGAAGCGTCTGAGGCCAGATTTGAACTCAGGAAGAAGAGCTTTCTGACTCCAGGTCCATCACTGTGCCACCTCACTGCCCCCAAATACATATGTACACACATAAATGCATAAATACAGCATATCTATATACATATACATAAAAGGTAGACTGGGGGTATTTTCATGGAGAAGGCATGAAGACAAAGGAGGACAGGGAAAGGCTTCTTGAGAAGATGGGATTTCAGCGAGGACCTGAAGTAAACCAGAAGTCAGGAGGTACAGGTGAGGACAGGGACAGTTCCAGACATGCTGAGAAATGGAACAGCAAGGAGGTCCCAGAGGAGGTGGAGAGAGTAAGGTATAAAAGGCTGTAGGAAAGTTATGAAGAGCTTTAAAAACTAAGTAGGATGCTATATTTGCTCCTGAAGGTAATGGGGAGCCACAAGATTTATTGAATGGGAAGGGCGGAGAGGTACAGCAGGGTCAGACCTGTGTTTCAGGAATGTCAATAGCTAAATAGAGATGATCAAGAGAAAAAGTTGGAAAATGGGAAAGGAAAATGGAAAAAAAATGAACAAAAATATTCATAGCTGTGTTTTTTGTGGTGGCAAAGAATTGGGAACTAAAGAGATGTCCCTCCATTGGGGAATGGTTGGACAAATTGTGGCATATGATGGTGATGGAATACTATTGCGCTGTAAGGAGTGATGAGCAGGATGGTTTCAGAGAGAGCTGGAAAAACCTATGCGAACTGATGCAGAGTGAAATAAGCAGAACCGGGAGAGCATTATAGATGGTAACTGAAATACTGTGAGATGATCAAATGTGACGACAATTCTGAGGGACTTATGAAAAAGAATGCTATTCACTTCTAGAGAAAGAACTGTTGGAGTAGAGATTCGGTTGAAAGCATATGATTTATCACTTATTTATTTGGGTATATGTTTTGGAGTTTTGGTTTTACAGGATTATTCACTTACAAAAATGAATAATATGGAAATATATTTTGCATGATAATACATGTATAACCCAGAAAAAATAAAAATAGAGAGTTAGAGTATAACTCTTACAATTGAGTTAGAAAAACTAATTTCATTAAGTGCAAGATGTGGCCAGCAGATCATCAGAGCAAAAAATTGGAGTTGAATTTCAAGTTCAATCTTAGTTGCCAAAGGCCAAATCACATGCTAGGTGCTGTACTCAAGGTTGGGCATCTCGTTTAGGAAGGACATTGATAAACTGTAGCACATACAGGCAAGAGCAACTAGAATAGTGAAGGATCTTGAGTTCCTGTGAAATAAGTATCTTTGTAGAAGTGGGAATGTTTAGAGCGGAGAAGAAAAGACTCAGCAGGACCTGATAGCTGTCTTCAGGTATTTAAAGTGCTGCCAGTAAAAGAGGGATTAGATTTGTTCTCCTTGGCCCCAGAAGGTGGAAATAGGAGTAAGGGTGAGAGTTTCAAAGTGGGAGATTTAGGCTTAGTGACAGAAAAAAACTTCCTAAAAACCAAAGTTTTTAAAAAGTGGAATAGAATGGGGGCAACTGGATAGCTCACTGGATTGAGCACCAGACCTAGAGATGGGAGGTCCTAGGTTCAAATCTGGCCTCAGACACTTCCTAGCTGTGTGACCCTGGGCAAGTCACTTAATTCCCATTCCCTAGCCCTTACCACTCTTTTTCCTTGGAACCAATACATAGTAGGTAAGGGTTTAAAAAAAAAAAGTGGAATGGAATGCTCTAGAACATGGTGAATATTTGTTTCCCCTCCCCCTCCATCTTCCACCCAAGTAAAGATCTTTAAGGAAAGATTGGTTGATGTTCTTATGTCTCTTCCAAGTCTATAGTTCTGTGACTCTGTTACAGAAGTCAATTAAAATATCTAAACATTTTTCTTTCTGAGATGCAAAAGCTGAAGTCACAAAATAATAATGAGGCCACTGAGAGGTCATCTAGTCCAATGGTATAAAAATCAAATAGAAACTGGGTGTCATTAATTACTGTATAAGGATCCCCAAATGGTAGCATATTGACTTAAGTTTAACAATTTGTCATCTGTGTTTTACTGTATTTCTATTTTGATAAATATTTCCCAATTATATTTTAGTCTAGCTCGGCAGCACTTGGATGGAGGGCCTGCTAGCCATGTCTAACACCTCTGATCTAGTCTATTACTCTGCTTTCAGGCAGGACCACAATAAAGCACTCCAAACCAACAAAAACAAATCTTTTTTGCACAGATCTCTAGAAAAGGATACTCCATAATCTTTCTAAGTAATTTATAAACCCACTTAACCATTGAATTGGAAAATTTTACCCATTATCTAGACTAAATTTGCATGCTTCAATTTAAGAATTTCTTCAACAGAAACAAAATCTGCTTATTTTAGTCTACATAATAGCTTTCCAAATATTTAAAAAATATATTACATTACCCCTCAAGCCTTTTACTTCTCCACACCGAATGATAGCTTTAAATCTAATATGGAACTGGAATTTTTTAGCTTAAGAGAATAACAAAATCTGGTACATGATAACTGTCTTCATTTACTATAAGGATTGTCTTGTGGAAGACAATGAAGCTCCACAAGGCAGAACTAGACCTAGGGGATAAGAATTATAGTGAAGTAGATTTCAACTTAATAAGGAAAACCTTTCTCACATTATCACTGTCCAAAATCTGAATGCACTGCCTTATGAAGTAATGAATTCCTCACCACTCAAAGAGATCAAGTGCAGGCTAGATGGCCATTGTGTAACTGAATCTGTTATTCTAAAAACTATTATAAAATGGGTGTAATTCCGCTACAGCACTCTTTCCTTCCTGCAACGGCTTTGGTAGAGTGGGGATTTTTGAGCATGTAGAAAAACTTAATCACATGGTTCTATTTTGTCAGATAATAAACTTTATAAAAATAATACTTGAAGTATTGGACATTAATTTAAATCTTACACCATGAAACTCCTATATTAGGGGAGAGATTGGACTGAATGACCATTAAGGTCATTCCCAATCCTAAGATTTTATGATCTCATTGCCTAGGCCTGTAAACATATTCTGAAATTTTTTCCAGGAGGACAATTGTACATCAGTACAACTTGAAAATAACAAAGCACTGAAGAATTATGATTTGTTAGACCCATAAGGCAAGTCAACTAAAACTATGTCACCAGCTTCAAAATACATTTTCAATACACTTTCCACACACATTAATGCTCTTGCAAAGTTCTCATAAAACTTTAGCCTTTCTTTATGGGTCAGAGTTAACATTTTGATGCAGCTTTGGAAAGATTTCTTTGTTTCTGTCTGTCTATCTGTCTCTTTCTTTGAGGGATAGGGTGAGGAAGGCAAAGAATTCTTCTTCTTCTTCTTTTTTTAAAGCCCTTACTTTCTATCTTAGAATCAATACTGTGTATTGGTCCCAAGTCAGAAGTCTGGTAAGGGCTAGGGAGTTTAGAGACTTGCCCAAGGTCACACAGAGCTAGAAGTGTTGAGGCCAGATTTGAACCTAGGACCTCCTGTCTCTAGGCCTGGCTCTCAATCCATTGAGCCACACAGTTGGAAAGAATTTTTCTGAACACTGCTAATTTTGTTTCAGTTCCACAGGACCCATCAGCTTGAGATATTGGCCAAGTCTGGAGACCTTGGACAAATGGCTAAACCTTTCTGAGTCTATTTCTTCCTCTCACTTGTACCATCTACCTCACAGGATTTTTGTGGGGATCAAATGAATGGTGGTAAAGTACTCTTTAGCCATCCAACTATGTAAATATGAGCTCTCATTATTATTACTGTTATTTAGGGACTTTATACACAACTAGACAGAGTGGGTAGTTCTTATTTCACAATAACGTCTTCTGACTTCATTTTTTTTACTTCCAAAGGATTCTGTGTCCTCATGAACTCTGACAATAAGACACCTTCCATATCCTTTCATAAAATTACATTAACCTCTTGACTTGAGTGTCTTCTGAAAAAAATCTGTATCTTGTGTTATATAGTGATTTGAAAACTGTGAGTGATGACTAGAGCAAGATAACTTGTTATCAAATGCCAAATCAGAAATGGCTATTTGGAGGCTAACAGACTTTCATATATTTTAGAGCTTGTCTTATGGAAAAGGCAATGAAGCTCAATATGGCAGGACTAGTACTAGGGGGTAAGAATTACAAGGGAAGCAGAATTCAATTAAGGACAAACTTTATTACATTACCACTGTCCAAAAATGAAATGCATTGCTTTATGAAGTAATGAGTTCCCCATCACTGGAAGCGATCAAGCAGAGGCTGAGTGACAATGACTTAATATCAGGGGAGAGATTTGACCGAATGATAACTAAGGTCACTTTTAATTCTAAGATTCTATGTTCTCATTGCATAGGCCTATAAACACACTCTGAGAAATTTTCCTAGAAGACAGTTTTGCATCAAAAGCAAAGAAGAATTATGATTTTTTAAACATACAAGGCAAGCCAATCAAAACAACTGTATTACCAGCATCAAAATAGTTTCCACTATCTCTTGGAAAGTTTTCTTAAAACTTGGACACCAGCAGTTTCAAAGGAATTACTATACATAGTATCTCTGAAAACTGTAAAGAAGGATTGACTAAAGGTTTAAGTCATAATAAATGTGAAGAACTTAGAAAAGTGTGGTAGGACATATGAAGTAATGCTGTGAAGAAAGCCAAGCCAAAAGAATAATACATACTGTGCCAACAACGTACAAAAATCAATAATGAAGGGCAAGAAAATTGATCAAATACAACAGTCAATGTTAGTACCCTACAGTATCATTTAAAGGAGGAATCTTTTCTGTTAACTGCTGACTATTTTGGAGGAATTTACTTTTTTTTTTTACTTTTATTTAGAATATTTTCCATGGTTACATGATTCATGATATTTTCCCTCTCCTCTTCCCTCCCCCCTTCCCTGGGCTGACAAGCAATTCCACTGGGTTATGCATGTATCATTGTTCAAAACCGATTTCCATGTTATCCCTATTTGTAGTAGAGCGATCTTTTAACATCAAAACACTAATTATATCCCCACTGAACTACATGATTGATCATATTTTTTTTTCTGCATTTCTGCTCCCATAGCATTCTTTCTGATAGGAGGAATTTTCTTTGAAATGAATGTTGGGGAAGTATCTCTTGTGACTAAAAACTGTATTGACAAATTGAAAAAAAAAATAAGCTTTTAAATACAAGATAAAGAAAAGATTTAACCACTCATCTACCTGAGTGTCCAAAAGCAAATACTCAAATTAGAAGAGATTTCAGAAATCATAAAGTCTTACATATTCCTAAATAATCACTTCTAAAATATCTCTAAAGAGGCATCTCGGTCTTTTTCTAAAGACCAACAGAAGGGGAAGCCCACTGTCATGGAGGGGCCCATTCGAATCCTTCCACATGACAGCTCTTTCAGTATCTAAAGACAGGTATTGTGTAGAGCTGCCTGAATATTTTCTTCTCCAGACAGGCTAAGTAATCCCAGTCCCTTCAAAAGATTCTTATATGGCATGAACCATTTTGGTCGCCCTCTAGCAATAATCCAGATAAAGCCTAAGTGCCAAATATGCCTCCTTATTTCTGTAATTCATATCTCCTCTCCCTCACCTCTTGTGTCATTAGCTATTTTATTGATTCAGCTGACCCAGAGTCTCTTGAATCCATCCTACTATTTCTAATTCTAATGCTGCCATGCCAATATAGGCCATTATTACTATGCAACTGGACTATTGAAATAGCCTGATAAATGATCTCCTGGGTTCTATTTCTTCCCACCTCTTCAAACCCGTCCTTCATACAGCACCAGATTAATATAGCTAATCCAGAGATCTAATCATGCCACTTTCTCCTCTGTTTAAAATCCTTCAATGGTTATTGCCTATCAAATAATGTCCAAGTTTCTGTCCCTACCATTTGAGATCCTCCATATCTTGATGTCTTCCTACTTTTTCAGGCTTATCTCCTAAACTTCCTGTCCATGAAGACCACATTCCAGCTAACTTCATCTATCTGCTATCACTTGTACATGTATTATGCTGTCCCACTTTGCTCATGTCATTCTTTATTGCCCTTGACATGATTTTTGCTTTTTAAAAGTCCTCTCTATCATTCAAGATTCAGGTCAAATACTACCTTTTCTAGGATGTCTTGACTATTTTATGCTATTTAGTAAGGTATTTTCAGGTTTTTCCCTCACATTAAAGTAACTGGGAAACTAAAACAAGTAGTTTAAAAAACAAATTAAAAATGTAAAATCTTTAGTTTTCAATTAGAATATTAGTGTTCAAAGGTTATGATCTTAGAGTAGTCTTTAACTACCTATAAATATCTCAGATCTTTGATTATAAATCTACCATTCCATTGTTTTATTTCTCTTTGTAATCACTATCATTGTCATGTCATTGTTGTCATTGCTCCAAACTCTAAAACTTTTAAAATTATAATTACAATATGGCTAAGTTGTCCTTTCCAATAATTGACACTGCAAATCCCAATAATTCCTCTAATTCTTTGCAACTTTCTATCTTGGTCTTAGGTACCTAGCCTTGCTTTTTATCCAGTGATTTATCAGTTCCCATGAGAAAATGATTAAACAAAGAACATTGAAAACAGAACTCATTTGTCTTTCTCCTCAGAGCCTCCCCTCCCCAATTCTTCTTTTACTATGTAGGGTATTACTATCTTCCCAGGCATCCAGGCTCTCACCCTCAGCATATCTCTCAATTCCTTCCTCTCACTTACCCCAAATATCCAATCTGATGTCAAATCTCATACTCTTATCTTCACATCTCTTATACCATAATCCCCTTCTCTCCATTCACATTGTTATCACCCTAGTCCAGGCCCTTATCATTGTTAATATTAAAAATGATAAAGGCTTGTATAAATATATAAATTAGTATTTTAATTAAAGCCATGTTGATAGATAAAATCATTAGACCACGCGCTTGTAAGCATTCAAAACTGCCGCCGCCTCCATTCTGTCTCCTGTTTCCTGGAAGCGCCTACTCGCCAAAGAGAGCACTCCCTCCTAACCCGGGAGATTTAAGCGCTCCCCTGCGTCAAGACGTCGGAAACGGAAACCAGTTGGACCATGTTGGATCACAGGAAATGTAGTTTTGATACATTTCCCAAATTACTTTTTACATCATGTCCCCTAGACTATTGCAGTAGGTTTTTCATTGGTCTTCCTGTCTCAAGTCTCTTCCCTACCACATTTCACCCTACATTGAACTGCTAAAGTGATCTTCCTAAAGTGCAGTTCACCATCTATCTCTCCCTCCCCTCAATAAACTCCAGTAGCTCCCTATTATCCCAAGGACTAGATAAAGTTTTCAACTTGGCATTTAAAGACCTTTATAAACTTGGTCCTTTTTTTCTTTCTAGTATTCTTAAACTTCCCTCTAATCAAGGTACTCTATGATGTCTTCAATGGCCCATTTGCTATCCTTCACATACAACTTCCTTTTATTTCTTCAAGACTCAGCTCAAATCTCAGCTTCTATAAGAGGTTCTTTTGGGTCCTCCTTGCCATTAGAATCCTCCTTCTGAGATGTTCTCCTACCAACTTGTCAATAACTTGTATGTACATGGTTATTAACATGTTGTAACCCTTAGTAGGATGCAAGCTCCTTGAAGGCAGGGATGTGTTTTTTATTTTCTTTGTAGTTTTGGTGCTTAGCACTGTGTCTGGCATATAATAAACACTTGATAAATGCTTGCTGACTCAGTCTTAGAATGGTATTCTGGGCAATGATTGATCAAAAGTAACCAATTTCTAAGCAGCAGATCCAAGCAATTACTCCTTTGACAAACTTCTTTTTTCATCTTAAAGGTCATCAGAATTCACAGTATACCCAAGCCTGAATTTGCCTTATTCTTTACTTTTGAAATCGACTGCTACTCAAAATAAATAACCAAAGATTCAAAAGCAAATAATTAAAGGCTATTTTTACTATTCAGAACACTTCACCATTCAGAAAAGTTTTGGAACAAGCTGTAATTTTTATTCAAAGAGAAAATATAAACATGTTGATTTTCTTTTCAGCCTTGATAATTCATTTACAAAGTTTCCTACATGATTACCATCAAAAATAGAATTTGAGACTACAAAGCCTTTTAGCCTAGGGTAATCAAGGATAGGTGATACAAGAAGGAAGGTTAAAACCCAGCCTTGGTCATTTAGACATGGATGAGGGAGAGGGCATTCCAAGAAAGAGAATGATATGGGCAAAAGTGCAGAATCAGGAAAGTGAATATATGAGGAACTCAAGCATAATTACTCTGTGTGGGAAGCCAATAAGAGAATAGATAAAAATCTGAGACCCCTCTTTTGACACCTCTTATGATCCATACCTTTTCTTATTGGAAAAACATTATAGACTTATTGGAAAGCTTTGAGTCCATAACCAGACCAGAAGCTGCTGAGTTAACAATTTCTCTCCTTGACAATTTCTCTCCTTGATAATTAAGAAGCCTGAACCCTAAAAAATATATTACTTAGATAAGGACTGGAGCCAGACAATTTAGTCCAGACTAGCTGACCAGGTGCAGATCTGTAAATCAAGGCAGAACGAAATTAGTAAACATCTCCATGAAATTTATTTCCGCTCCCAGAATTAAACCCCTACTAATTGGTGGTTGGAATTTGGCCCTTGTCCTTGCACCCATATCTCTACTTTTTAGACTTTAATGGATTGTGTATGATTTGTAACCCCCTCACAGCTGTTACTCTTTCTTTGTGTTCTTTGTTTGAAACCAGTATAAAATAAAGTCCAAATCCCATAGCGTTAGAGCAACATGGGCTAACCACTAGTCTGGTTGTTCTCATTTTCTTTCTCCTGCCTTAACAATCCTAAGCCACAAACACCACTCAGGACCCCAAAACCTAATAGGGGGCTAGCTCCCTATAACTCTGACTGTCCCAGTCCCAAATTTTTCATCCAGGAAAGATAAATGTAAGGTAACAGCAAAATTGAAAAACATTTGTAAATATGAATTCTCATTCTGATTAATAATGATTCTTGAATATTATCAACTCCCTACTCCAAGATTATGAATTATGGATTCCTGCCATATAAAGTTTCTCTCTACTTAGGTTGGGTTCACCAAATATATACTAAGTTCCTATTATGTGCAAAGCAATATACAAAGAAAAATGAGACTGTCCTTGCTCTCAAGGAATTTGTAATCTAAGACTGACCCTATCAAGAGGTTTTTGTTGCCTCAATCATTTGTTCAATGAGCATTTATTAAGCACATACTTGATGTGGGTCAGGCATTGGAAACAAAAATAAAAATGAAACAGCCCTGCTCTGAAAGGGCTCAAATTCTAAAGGGGAAACATGTACACATGCATTCCTAAAATCTAGTCCTTATTCTCACTTTGACCATCAGTTTCTCTACTCCTCAATTCTCTGCCATATACTCACTTCTGCTCAGGTTTCAATTTCCTCTCTTCCCAATTTTCACTCCGTGGTTAATATCCATTCAATTTTACACTGTTCTCTATTCTCAAGTATCCTGCTCTCTTGGCCAACACTGTCATGCCTTGACAAATAACAACTTTGGATTTATCAAACCAGTGATTGATTGATTCTCTTCCTCTGTTTTTACAATTGTATTGGCAGAAGTTATCAAGGTTGGAAACCCTACAAATTTCTATATCTAATCTCTACTGTTCCCACATTGGAGCAAGGTGCTCCTTTTACTCTTCCAGAGTTGACTCTGTCTCATTTCCCACAGGGTCCATTCCAAGTCCTCTCTTTGTTCTCCAAGACTTCATGCTACTTCCTTCATTCTCCCTCTGAGAGAGAACCTTGACTCATACTTTACTATTTGCTAATCTAACCACTTAAGGGAGTTTAAGCCCTGCAAGCACTGCTGGGTTGCTATGGTAGTACCAGCATGGCCACTATACACGTGCAATTGATGCTCTACAGGCCAAGCCATTCTCTCTTTGTAGATCTAATTTCTTTTGAAATGCCAATGAGAAAGCTGGTGCTCTCAAGCCTCTCAGGCAGAAGCCCAAGCAGCTCTTCTCCCTACTGCTTGCTGTAATCTCCCTACTGCTGCTTTTAGGCTCATATATTTAAGTAGAAGGCAATTGGATGGCACAGTGGATAGAGCACTGGGCTTAGAATTAGGAAGATTCATCTTTCTGAGTTCAAATTTGACCTCAGATACTTCCTAGCTATGTGAACCTGGCCAAGTCACTTAACTCTGCCTGAGTTTCCTCATCTGTAAAAATGAGCTGGACAAAGCAAATTTCCAAGATAACCACAAGGGATTCATGATGAAAATGCTTTCCATAGCCAAAGAAGGAACTGTTGAAGTCTGAATATGAATCAAAACATGCCATCTTTCACACTTCTTTTCCTTCATGAGGCAACATAAAGGGGAAAATATTCCCTTAAAAGGGTACATTAAGGAAAAGAATAAAGCTTTCAAAGTCTCAGTGGATTTTTCAAATGACTTGGCAGGGATGGAGGGAAGGAGGATCACAGGAGAGATGGAAGGGAGATGGAAGGTCATGGAGTCCAATACCTTCATTTTACAGATGAAGAAACTGAGGTACAGAGAAATTAAGAATAAACTTAGAATTTGGGATTGCCAAAGTTTATGATTTTCTAAATATAAACTATTGTCTAAGACTAGATTTGGAATCAGGTCTTCCTGATTCCAAATTGAGCACTTTATCTACTAACCCGGAAGAACCTAACCAACCTATCTCCTAACCATCTCTTCCTCACAGACAATCTTGATCGGCAATTCAGATTCTTCTTAATCTTATAGTCCATGCCCAGAATATCCCAATAATCCCTGGCTCAAGAACATTTTCTGTTCACTCTAGCCTAACCTCTTAGATGTTAGTATATATGGCTCCTGTCAGTAGTCACACCACAATGGTTACTGGTGGTGTCCTTCTCCTCCTTACCAATCAAACTCAACAGTGAGTCCTGGAACTTAGAATGCTGGGTGGGCAAAGTGGAATGCAAATTGGCCCCCTCTCCTAAATCCCTTGATGCAGGGTGTCTTCTCTGGGTGGTACCACGGATGGGCTATACTGAGAAAACAGAGGACATTTACTAGGGCCTTGAATTCCTTACTACCCAACAGAGGTAACAAACTGAGTATACAGAATGAGACATACTTTTTTTGACATGAAAAATGGTGGGAATTTTAAAAAAACTATACATATTTGTTATAAAGGCTTTCTTTTTCTTTTTTCTTTCTTAATTGAGGTTGGGAGGTAGAAAGTAGAGAATTTTGTCATTCATTGAGAAAATTTAATTTTAAAAATTGAAATGTCAAAAAATAAAATAAAATTCTTCCTAATATGGCCTTGGATTACCATACTAGATTTATTATGCATTATTCCCCTCCACTGTCTACACTCCACTCAAACTGGCTTATATTCTATTCCCCAAACATGATATTTAACATCTTGTCCCCATGCTCTTGAACAGATTGTCCTCTATGCCTGGAACGTATCTCTACCTCTCTACCTCATGAAATCGCTATATTCTTTAAAAGTTCAGTTCAAATGCTAGTTCTTTTCCTGATACCTGTAGTTACTAAGACCCATCCCTCCACTCTGAATATGTGTGTGTGTGTCTACACACACAGAGAATATTTACTTATACATACCAATCAATAAACATTTACTAAGTTTATTTTTATTAAGCATACCTACTATGTGCTGGGCTTTATGCCAGGTGCTGTGGGCACAAAGATAAAAACAAAATAAGTTTTGCCCTCAAGGAACTTGTTACATTTGTTGAAATAATTAAGAAACATGTAGTGCCTATGATGTGCTAGGCACTGTGCTAGGTTCTGGGGATACAAAGACAAACCTAAATAGTTTCTGCCTTCAGGGAACTTATATCCTATCAAGCTAATAAACTGATATACCTTAAATGGTTATTGGTGCTTTAAAAAAAGTTATTTTCTGAAAGCAAAACCAAAAATGGCTATTTTTATGAAATATACATCTTCTTCCACCTCCACTTTCCCTAACAACAAAGAAATACTCAACTAACCTGTACATATAAGGAAATAGAAAATACATGCAAAGTAAAAACAAGTATTTCTAGGGAGAAAAGGTGGCAGCTAGAGTGGGTGGAGGGAAAACGGAGAATCAGAAAATGAATCATATAAAACATAACATTTGTGCTGAATTCTGAAGGAAGTTAGATCTTCTAAGATGAGGAAGTAAGGAGAGAGAGAGAGGACATTCCAGGCACGAGGAACCACCTGTATGGAAGGACAGAAATGAAAGAATGTCATGTATGAGGAACCACAAGCTGACCATTTTGGTTGGAATGTAAAATATGTTGCAGGAAGTTATGTTCAGTAAGTAAGAGGTCAAAGGAAGGCTGTGGGTAGATTGTAAAGGGCTGTAAATGCCAAGCGGAGAGATTTTATTTTGTCTTAGAGCACCAGAGTTGCCACCAGAGCCCTGGTTCTCAAAGGGAGGGCCAGGGCTGCAGTTGCGGACCCCGAGTTGGACAGAGCTGACTTGTTTGAGTATCCTGCCTCTCCTGAAGGCATCTTTGCTGTCTGACCAAGCCCTAAGCGCTCCCCAGCAGCTGCTTCAGCTGCCTTCATGGCTGTTGGAACAGATTGTTCTCATCTGTACCTTCCACGGGGGGAAATTTTCACAAGCCCGGGGTAGGCCAGCCCTGGACTCACCCATGCATTTAAGTCCTTTGGCTCCCCTCAGCCTGGGTTAGCCCATGTGCCAGTTTTACAGGGATGTGGCTGATGTGTACAGGACAGCTTCTTAAGAGCCATAGGCGAGAGCCCCGAAAAGGGCTCGGCTAGCCCTCAGACACAGAGGTGTCCTCCATGAACATCCCATGCAAAGCACTTTGCAAACCTTAAAGTGTTAATATACATTCTTTTTGTTGCTGTTTTAGTTGTTTTTTTTTTCAGTCATATCTGCCTCTTCATGACTCCATTCAGGTTTTTTGTTTGGTTGGGGGTTTTTTTGGGCAAAGATACTGGATGGAATGGTTTGCCATTTCCTTCTCCAGCTCATTTTATAAAAGAGAAAACTGAGGAAAATAGAATTAAGTGACTTTCCCAGGGCCACTTGGTAGGTGTCTGAGGATGTAATTGAACTCATAAAGATGAGTCTTCCTGACCTGAGGTCTGGCACTCTAGCTGGCTGCCTAATATAAATTCTAGCTACTATTTATTATTAGTCTATTATTCTCAGTGGATACTACAGATAAGTTGGTACTTCCTACCAAAGTCACCCATGACCTCTAACTATGGCATTCTTTTCACTGATAGCATCATTTTTCTGCCCTTTGACAACATTAGATAATCCAAAGGGAAGTAGGTGGCAGAACCTGGATTTCATTTCAGGTTCTCTCCCTCGAGATCAGGCACCATTGTATCATACTGCATCCCTGTCAAGACTTCACAACCCTTAAGATCTTCAACACCATGTGGCAAAACTGGGACACTAATGTATTGCTGGTGGAGTTATTAATGGATCCAACCATTCTGGAGGACAATTTGGAACTATATCCAAAGGGCTATAAAATAATGCATATCTTTTGATCCAGTAATACCACTACTAGGTCTGCATCCCAAAGAGATTTTTAAAAAATGGAAAAGGACTCATTTATACAAAAATATTTATAGCTGTTCTTCTTGTGATGCAAAGAATTGAAAACTAAAGGGATGTCCCTCAACTGGGGAATGGCCAAACAAATTGTGGTATATGATGGCGATGGATTACTATAGTACTACAGGGAATGATGAACAGGATGATTTCAGAAAAAGCTGGAAAGGTTTACATGAACTGATGCAGAGTGAAATAAGGAGAAATGGGAGAACATTGTACAAATTAACAGAAATATTGTGGAATGATCAAATGTAATAAACTTTGCTATAACATTCTGAAGACTTATGAAAAAGAATGCTATCCACTTCCAGAGAAAGAACTGTTGGAGTAGAAATGCAAATGAAAGCATATGATTTATCACTTGTTTAGTTGGGTATATGACTTGGGGTTTTGGTTTTATAGGATTATTCACTTACAAAAATGAATAATATGGAAATATGTCTTGCATGATTATATATATATGTATATATATAAAATCTGGGATATATATATCCCAGATTGAATTGCTTGCCAGCTCTGGGAGAGGGGAGGGAAGAAGGGAGGGAGATAAAATGGAATATATGACTTTGGAAAATTTATGTGGAAATTTGTTATTAAAAAAATTTTTTTTAAAGATCTCCATTACCAGACACTCAAAGGCTGTGTGTACACAACTGGCAATAGCTGGTAGAATTCAATAAAAGATGGTAAAAGTAAGAACAAATTAATTCAGTCTTCCCCTCCTTCAGGGACACACTGTCAAAAACTACTGAAAATCTGCATGGTTTTGACATTCTGTTTTCTATTCTAGAACTTGTAATATTTTTGAAACTCTTTTGTCCTAAAAAAATTACAGAGGATTAGATTATTTTAGAAATTATGTCAAAATTTGATAGGGGCAAATGGGAGGCAGAAGGGTGAAAAAGAAAAAGAAAAGAAAGAAAAGAGGATCATTGATGCATTTTTTAAAATGCACAGAAGAGAAGAGGAGTGAGAGGGGAACACAGATAGGTAGGACAGCTTTAAAAGCTGTTATATTTATATTTATTCTGTACTTGGAAGAAAAAGCCATCTGTATGAAATAGAGATTCATGGTTTCATGTACATCTTTTTTTTTTTTTTACTGTGAATGAAAATGTTCACCACTTTATTTTCTGTTTAAGTTTAAAAATTTTTTTAAATTAAAAGAGCCTATGCCAAGATTCTGATAACACCTGAGGTGATGAAATGGGGCATAATCATAGACATATAAGCTCCTTGAAGGTAGATATTTTCTTATATGATTTTGTGGTCAGGAATATATATTCATTTCCTTGACCTAAAGGTCATCTAAGTCAAGTCATATTAATATTAATGCTTCTTCCTGAAATGATGCACAAATAAACAAGACTAAGAAACATGGGGTGAATTATAAATGCAAACACTTTCTTCTTTTCCCAGAGAGTTTCCTGGCAATGAACATTTGTGTCATGAGGTTGTATTGAGAAACCATTTTATTTTGAGTATCCTTCTTCAGTAATACAGTGATTAAGCAAGCCTCTTCTCCCTTTGGTGAAGAGCACTCTGAACACAGTTTACAAATCTGAAGAGAAGGTAGATGCTAGACATCAGAAGGGAAGTGACAGCTCTAACATGTTTAAGGGAACAAAATCAAGAGCTCTAGGACTGTAATTTATTTACTGTGCCATTGAGGTAAAAATGACTCTCAAAATATTCTGTGGGCTCCTGACATGAATGGGGCACTCCAAAATGGAAAGCCAGACCTTGAACCTAAGAGAATACAGTCTTATGAAATAAGGCATCCAGGAATTCATTATTGTATGTGTATCCCCCAAGGCAGTGCTACATCTTGAATCTCTCTCCCAAATTCCAGTCCTGTATTATCAGTTTCACACTGGATATCTCCATTTGCATGTTCTACGGGTATCTCAAACTCAAATCTATTTCTTCCAAAATGGAACTCATCATATTCTCCCTAAATTCATACCTCCTTCCAACTTCATCCTTCTAGTCACTCAGGTTCACAATCTCAGTCATCCTTGACTCTTAGCTTTTCTTCCTAGTCCTGTTCCTGACTGTAGTCCTACCCTTCTACCCCTTTCAGCTCCAAACCCTCCTTAGTCTGGCTCCTACCCGTTTTTTGCAGATTTTACAGTACTTACTTTCACATACTCTCCATACTAGTCAAACTGACCTGTCACCCATCTCTAATACATGACATTTTCTCTCCTGACAATGTACTTTTTTTAAATTTTTTAAAATTTTTTTATTTTTTTAAAACATTTATTAATAATGACAATGTACTTTTGATGGCCTTTCAAATGTGAGATCACCTGTCTTCTGGCTTCTGCCTCTTACAATCCTTACTTTATTTTCTCAAAAAAAAAATAGAATTTGAGATACCTCATTTCTATCATTCTATATGACCACTTGGAATTTTTGTGTTTAAAATTTTAAACAGTAAAATAGTGTGAACTGTAAAGAATGTTTTTTTGTTTGATAAGAACAAATTTTAGTTCACATATGCAGTATTTTGCTGAATTTGAATATTTTTAAAATGAAAATTTATCCTTATTAAATTGTTAGTTATTTAAAAACTAAAGATTGTTTGTAACAAAAATTATTAAAGAACAAATCAAGAAAATAAAACAGTATGTTACTGGTATGATTCAATAGTTGCTTGGAACATATACATGTTCCAAGACTGTTTTCACAGTTAGAGATAGATACTTGTCTATATTTAATGATTTATGGGGCATCAAGGTCTCAAAATATGCAAGTAGCTAAAAATGCTTGAAATTCTTTTATTAGAGAGGAATTCTGGAAGGTTCTGAATTCTACCCTCTCTACAATCCTCTTTTTAAAGTGAAAATATACATATTAAGGAGGCAACACTAATACTTGTGCAAGAGCTAATTATTCAGCTTGCTTTCTTTCTCCATAAGAGAATCCTGATGTAGCACAAAAGCTTTAGGTCATTGGGAAACAGAAGGGTCAGAGCGGGTCACAAAAGGGGATGGAGATGTGAAAGGTGAACTTGAGCCTATTTCACAGGGAAGCGCCAAGGAAATGTCATGTGGAAACTGTTACTGAATATAAAAGCATGTTTCTACCTATACCCAACCTTGAGTCAATTCATAGCCTCCACATCCTCTGTGCCTTCTTCTTAATCACCGAGATTGCTGGGTATCAGGAGAGGCCAGGGAAACCCTTCCAAAAAGGCATTAGTAGGAAAATCCTAGCTGACAGCCAAATGCTGGATTTTGCTTTGCCAACACAGAGGGACCTCCGAGAGGCCTTTGTTTTATCTGCTGGCCCTGCTCCAGCTAGTTTTGGTGCCCTGCTGTAACAGGGCACTGGAATCCCAAGAATACTGCCCACAAAGAGCTGTCTGCATTTCTCAGGAGAGAGACGGCAGAGAATATAGAGCAAGGTCCTGGGATGCCTTCCATTACTGGGAAAAAAGCCATTCTTCTTATTCCCATGAATAGTTAAAAATGAACAAATATTTTGGGCCTGCTGTTTCTAACTCATCTTTGAATGGGCCTGGAGGAAGAAATAGATTTGCTGTTGCTCAAATAAGAGGTTCTGCAGTTGAAGAAGTATTGAGGAGTGGGAAAGATCTATGATTTCATTTTAAAATCAAATCACACCTATTGTAGAAACTCACTCCACATATGCAGACAAGGATCTCCTCTGTAATGCAGAGTTTAGAAAGTTGTCAGAGACACTGAAAGACTGAGTGATTTACCCAAGCTCACTAAACCAGTATGCAGCAGGGGCAGGCCTGGAACGTGTGCTCTTCTTGACTCCAAGAGGGAAGGGAAGAAAGGGAAAGTGCATTTAAAATGTTTATCATGTGCCAGGCACCCCAACAAAGCACTTTACAATGATCTCATTTGAGCTTCTCTCATGATAACATTTGTACAACCCAGTGGAATTGCTTGTTGGCTCTGGGAGGGAGGAGGGAAGAGAGGATGGAAAGAAAATGAATCATGTAATTTTTTTTAAATGAATAAAATTAAATTTAAAAAATCATTTGAGCTTCTCAACAACTCTGGAGGATAGGGGCTATTTTTATATCAATTTTTCTGTGGAAGAAACTGAGGCAAAAGAGGTTAAGTGACTTGCCCAGGGTCACACAGCAATTAGAGTATAAGACTAGATTTGAACTAAGGTCTTCCTGACTCCAGACCCAGTGCTTTATCCACTGTACCACCAAGTGCCAAGAAACCCTTTCTTTCCTTAAGATACAATGCAAACACCATCTTCTTGTATGAATATTTTCCCAGTCCCTCCATCGCTATTGCCCTCCCTCTCAATCTAACTTGTATTTAACTATTTTGCATATATTTACATGACTGCATTTGTTTTATATATTTATCTATATTTGCTCTCTCCTCATTATAAGTGCCTTGAGAGTAGGGATTATTTCATTCTTTATAATTCTATCTCCAGGGCCTAGCACATAGCAGGTATTTAATAAATACTTTCTGGGTGACTAATTAACCCTCTATCCATTCTACCATTCTGGCTCTTCTTTCCTTCTGTTGTTTTCAGTCTTGTCAGACTTTTTATGATCCCATTTGGGGTTTTCTTATCTGAGGCTAGATTTGAACTCAGGGAGATGTGTCTTCCTGATTCCAGGCCTGGACTCTGCCACCTCTCCAGCTTGGTAGGTTAATGGGTGCAATATGTGCTCTCAAACCAATAGCGTCATAGTCATCCTCATACATTCCACGTGATCCTAAGATCTTAAAACATCGATCAATTAATAACCATCTAACCAATACCTACTATGTGCCAGGCATTGAGAATAAAATATTAAGAATATTAAGACAGAAAGTTTTTTTAAAGGAGGAGAGAGCACCCACAAAATAGATATAAAGTGGGGGTGGGGGAGAAGGCAGGAGTAGCTAGTTACTAGGAAAGGTCTCCTGCACAAGATGATACTTGAACTGAGTCTTGAGCAAGTATCTTCCAGGCAGGGTGACAGTCATGACAAACAGCTCCATCCACTGTCATTCATGTTTCTGTGGATATGACGACAGCAGATATCACCATTCCTAATTTTAAAGCTTGAATGAACAACTGAAACCCAGAGACTTGTCCTTGTATCTGGCCAGAAGGTCTTCAATTCAATTCTCTAGCCCATTCAAAACACATCTGATTTTAGGTCTGAGCACCTTTAAAATCTTATTAGACTGCATTTACTAGAGCAGAAGTAGAATTAACAAGAAATTATTTGCTCCTTATCTGATTTTCCTAAGTCCTGGGATTTAGGCATTTGTAAAGAGATTTTAGCAGTGCCCCACAAAAGCAAACAAAATGTAGCTAGGTTACATAAACACAACACAACCAATCCAATACAATCAAATCACTGAGTGATTTCTAATGGGTTTTCACAATAACATACCCAGGTTTCACTTTATAAGCTCCCATTTTTGGCAATATCTTGTGTTTTTGCTGCAAAATTTTTCTGTACTCAGAAAAGCTTTAGCTGAAAAACATTCTGGAAGAAACTATTTTTAGATGCTCTGTTTAGAACTGCAACAAATCTGCAAGTTTTTGGCTAAGGAGAAATCATTCCCATGCCACAATGAAGGAAACACAAGCAACAATTGTTGATCAGTTCAAAGATGTCTCACATTTGGAGATGGGCCAGTTTTCACTCAGTCTTGAAAATTAAACCCTCCTCCCCCAACTATAACAGCATAGCACAGAATAGGCAGAATTTCTAATTTTAGTGTGATGTTCAAATTAGGGTTCTTCACCACTCCTGATTAGGCACATTCTAAAGTAAGTTAATTTGCAAACGACTTTGACAAACAAATTGATGCATATTTACATGAAAGGAATAGGGAAGAGAAATGGAAATGCACTTGAAATTTGTTTAAACACCACCAAACAAGTTATGTGGGCCAACATGACTTCTGAGAGATTATTGCTTACCTTCGAGTTAAACTAAATACAAAGATGGCACTAAAATATACACCTAATAAGTTAGTTGGTAAGAGAAGGCAGAGAGGAGATGGGGAGTGGTAATCAAACCAGTCTAGATTCCCTCGAACTAGATCACTGAATTGCTTGGAAGGACACATCTATTCTCATCTGTAGTTTCTTTGAGGTATTTCTCAAAGAGCCTCTTAAACTTGAATAAAAATGGTCAGAAAGGAAAGAGCATGTTTCTTTGGTCCTGTTCCATCTCAGCTATTATGCAAAAAACAGAAGGAGAAGGGCAGAAAGCACAGGGGAAACCAGGAAATTCCAAATTTCTGAGTATGGATGCTACCCCTGGGGGTGACTGTGGTGGGGGTGGGAGTGGAAGGTGGGGTGTTTTGTTCTGAGGGTGATAGAATCAGGACTAAGACACATATTCCAGTGTCTTAGTGGTGAAGCAAGGTCTGGTTCATTCTTCTAATGTGAAAGATCTCTCAGGTGAATAAGGTGAATCCTGGGATAAGATAGTTCTAGTCCACTAAGATAGGATTACCTCTTTGTACCCAGAAAGCAGGGGAGACTGATGCCTTACACCTAGTTGGCTCATGTGATGGGAAAGATGTTGGTCTTGAGCAGATTCTGGGTTTGCTGATTACACTGGAAGCAATTCTACTATATAATTCTACTGTATACTATATGCTCTCTATATAAGAAGACTATACTTATTCCACTCTTGCTTTTTTAGCCTTACTGTCCATAGTACCAAGATAGGGGAACATGAAAACAGTCAGGATGAGGTCCAAAATCTACAAAAGAGAGAGTTCTTAATGGCAATGTGGTTTGAATATATGAGGGTTTGAAACTCCTGGCATGTCCTCTTCAATTTTGTTTGTTTGCTAAGGAATTTTAGCCAGACTTCTGGGAGAGAGAGGATGTTTGTTTTTTAATCTATATTATTGTAATGGCTACCTAACTGGCTTCTCGGTGTTATCTGTCCTCCTCCTATTCCAAACTACATGTAAACTCCCTAAAATACTGCTTTTATTCTTTTGCACAGCAAACTTCAATGGCTTCCCCCACTGTCTATAGTTCAAAATCCAGACTCCCTAACCTGTCCATCAAGTTACTCTACAACCTACCTATCTGCCTCCTTTGGCAGTCTCATCTCTTATTACTTCCCTACTTAACCACTCTGTTCCAAGCAAACTGGTCTACTCATTACTACCCTGAATATACCTTATACATTTCTCCTCCAACTTGGAACATTTTTTCCTCTCTAATGATCAGGATTAGAATTCTGACTTCAAACCCACTTTAAGCCTCCTCCCTTTCCATGAAGATTCTACTAATCTCCACAGTCTATAGCAGTGATGGCAAACCTTTTAGAGATGGAGTACAGGGCCTCCGCCCCCACCCCCACCCCCAGACTGAGTGCTGTGCCTGCCCCCCCAATACTGAGTACCCCGCTCCATGCTGGGTACACCCTACCCCCCTTTACTCCACACAGGGGAAGGAGGAAGTGTTCCCATTGGGTTTCTGGGCAGAGGGGTGGGTGCAGGGAGGAATGTCCTCAGTGAGTATAGAGAGGGGGAGGAAGTAGCCCAAGCACTCTGCTCTCCTCCAGCTCTGCTGCCTGTGAGCCTCCCACCTTACCCCCTATGCACTCCTATTGCCCGTTGGGTGGAGGGTGGGGATATGAAAAGATGTCATCAGGTGTGGTGGAGAGGGGGAGGAGGAAGTCCCTCTGCCTTTCTAGTAACATGGGGGAGCAGGAGCGGGGGTGGCTGCGTGCCCACAGAGAGTGGTTTGTGTGCCATCTCTGGCACCTGTGCCATAGGTTTGCCATCACTGGTCTATAGTGATAATAATTTCTCTCTTTTCTAAACAAAGCAGCATTTACTTTCCATGCCACTCATTTGACACCATGGATAGAGCTCAGGGCCTGGAATCAGGAAGATTCTAGTTCAAATCTGGTCTCAGACACTTACTTTGTGACACTTAACCCTGTTTGCCTCAGTTTCTACATCTGCAAAATGAACTGGAAAAGGAAATGGCAAACCGCTCCAGTATCTTTGCCAAGAAAACTCCTTAAGGGGTCACAAAAGAACTGGATATAACTGAAGCGACTGAACAACAACAAATATCTATTAGATATGTGTTATGCCCTCTGAAGTAGTCTATAGTTCCGTAAGGACAGACCATGCCATCAAGTCAAGCCAACAAGCCTTTATTAAATTTTACTATGTGCCAGGGACTGTGCTAAGCACTGAGGACATAAAGGCCTAAAGAGTCTTTGTTTTGAATGGAACTCATATTCTAATGGGGGAGACAATATGTAAACAACCATGTGCATATAAGATATAGATACAAGATAAATTGGAGATAAGCTTAGAGGGAAAGAACTACCCTTTTGAATCCCAAATAATGCCTTCTAATTCAATTCAATAAATATTTATTATGAAACTAGAACCACACCCCCTATTAAAAAAAGACAAAACAATTCCTGCCCTTAAATCACATTTTACTCATATGTAATTGATGCTCAACAAATGTTTGCTGGCTAATTGACTAAAAAGTTTCCTTCCCCCATCCTTTAAAAAAAAATCCTTTTCGTAAATTCTTCACTACACAATGCCAGTAATATTAACAAGCTGGTTCCATCCAAAGAGTAGCTGAGAGTGAAGTATTAATAAAACACTGTTTTCATTGCCAAGACTATCTAAGAGAACAACATTGTCCTGGTGTACTTGGATGCTTACAAAATGCCCCAGAGGAATCTTGCTGTTGCCCATAGCAGCAGCCTAGGGAGTATACATAGCAACAGAAAATGGGGGAATATGGGCTAAGCTACTGTGGAGGGTGTTCCACACTACTCAGCTGTGGCCCAGGAGGTTGTAGTGGAGCCTCATGAGCCTGGCTCTGCAGCAAAGGGCAAGCCAGGCCTGATGCTGGCCCAGGCAGACACATGAACGTGCACAGCTGAGACCAGTGGGAAGGAAGCATCATCTCAGAGGGAAGACCAAGCTTTGCCCTCAACCCTATCCTTGTTAATCTTCAGAAAGCAGAAAATAAACAAATTAAGCCATTTTCTTATAATCAAATTGAAAGCTAATTTGAACATTCAACAGTAACAACTAAAATTCAGAAAGCCTAGGGTTAAGAAACCATCCATTTCCATAATTCCCTAGCTCATGGAGATGGGAGTTGGCATGTGGTATGCAGAATATTTGCAATCTGTTTTATTCCAGCATGTCAACTCGCCCTTCCCCTACCCCCCTCAATGAATCAATCCTCTAAAATCAGAGATAAAATTACAGAGAGGGCTGCAGAGGTCAACTCAGTTCTAGAAGTACATGAGCATAAATCCACTTGGGTTATTGAAACTGAATATAATTATGATGCATTTATGTTCCTCTATAAAAATCCAGCTCTAAAGTCTCATCCTAGTGTGGAAAGGAGCCAGAGTCCTAAAAAGTGAGGACAGTAAACCATCAGATATGGCTGCAAGGACAGCTCTAAACTATATTAACTTTTTAAAAATTCTATATTTTATAAAACCAAATAAAACAAGAATTTTCATATACAAAGAAAAAGAAGATTGTACATAAATGAAATCACAAAGCTCTAATATGGTTAGCTTACATTTCTTCATCTCTACAGTATAATTAGAATTTTGAACCCTAGGACTCTCTCTCCCAGCATTCCATGTTCTTTCTGACATTCCGTGCTAACTGAGGGAGGATATAAGTTTTGTGTAGTTCCATCCTCTCTCTCTCTTTTCCCCTGATTGTGGTTTGTGGAGGTGGGTGAGTGCCAGGCAGGAGAATTTTATTTCACATGGTCATACTTAAGTTTTGTTCTTCTATTTCTTCTACTTCAAGTGATTACTAATGAGTCTTATAAAATATAATATTTGGAGTTATTGGGTATTCACTTTAATTAATTAATTAATCAAGTAATTAATTAAATAATTTATTAATCTTACATTGCATAATAAATTCCATCCACAAGAGTCTCAGCCCCTTTCCATCCTCCTCACATCACAGAAAGTATCTTCTAGGAGACTGACATGTTCATATAAATTAAGTCTTTTGTGTTTTTACTTTTCAGTTCACTTTCTAGAGGTAACATTCTAGCATTAATTCAGTAGCTTGGATTGGCTTTCCAAGGATCAGCCAAGCTAAATAGGAAGAGGCTTATCACCAGCAGGCTGACTTCCTGGTGATTAATTCTTTGTCTTGGCAAGACATGAAGAAAAAAATAACACAAAATGGGACTGGGGATTTAGGGAGCCCCCTCCAACAGTTCAGTGGTGGTGGCAGAGTGGCAGAGCAGCTGAAAAGGGATCAGAACTTGCTACAAATCATATTTTTAGATTATCTATAGATATTGGAATGGTAGTATATCCTAGTGTATAGAGAGCTGGCCTCAAAGCCAGGGAGCCCTCTATTCAAATCCCACCTCTAACATATTTTGGCTATGTGACTCTGGTTGAGTCACTTAACCTCTCAGTGTTCTAGGTAACTCTCTAAGACTATAAATTGCAAATAAGATGCCATACTGCATTGGTAGAGGGACTTTTCCTCATTTGGGAGGTCCCTAATACCAATGAAATCATAGGTCTAATCCTTACTTCTTAAATCAGGGGTTCTTAACTTTTTTTTCTGTGTTTAGACCCTTTTGACAGTCTGGTGAAGCCAATGGACCCCAATAATATTTTAAAATAATTTTAAATTTTAATAAATTTAAATTGAAAAAAATCTAAATAATATTTTTAAAGGCATAAAATAAAATACATAGGACCAATCATATTGAAATACCATTATTGAACTAGTAAAAGAACAAAAACAAACAAAAAACACCAAGTTCACAGACCACAGATTAAAAACCTCTCCCTTTAACATTAAGCTAATTTGTCCAGTGACTAACGCATAGATATACTATTTTACAAATGAATCACATGAATCTTGATAGTCTTGTAAAAAATAAGAGAGAGAGAGAGAGAGAGGGAGAGAAAGAAAGAGAGAGATAGAGAGAGAGAGAGAGAGAGAGAGAGAGAGAGAGAGAGAGAATTGCAGTTAAATAAGGATAAGGAGATGGAGGATAAGGACTTACAGAAATTTTCTGAAGAAATCAATAAGGCTCTTCAAATTAAATTAGCATATGCTTTAATACTTAGCTTCAGTGCAAAAGAAAGCTAGGAAAAGAACATGAAAAGTATAGGAAAAAATAGCTCAGAGATAAGAAACTAAAGATGATAATGACATTAATGCACAAAATACACAAAAACTTTGCTCCTCCACTTCATGAATTCTTTCTTTAAGGAGGGTATTGTGAAGCTTTAGATATGGCAAGCACAAAATAACATCAGGAGAAATGAAACTGACACCATTTTAACAGAAAGTAAATGACTGGTTATTGATGTGGGAGTCATTTTTCAATTATATGTAATATGGCATATATGCATATTTATATAAAAATAAATATATATGATTAGAAAATGACTCCTACATTAGTAGCCAGTGATTTCTGGATCAGTAGTCAGTCATTTTACATGCACCACTATCATGATTGTCATACATGTGTATACATATGCTTTTGTGTATACATATATACACTTGTGTATATATGTATATACATACACACATGTGTATATATATTATATATTATGTATATATATATGTATATATATATATACACACGTACACATTCTGGCAACTGGTTTGTTAAAGCACAGAGGAAAATCAACGCCAAATCAGAGTAAAAAGTAACAATAAGATGTAAAATGTAATAAAGACAATTACAAACTTGACCTTTTTTTTTTTAAGCTATTTACTCTGGAAAATGGGAAATGCTGAAAAGAATAGTCATTAACACACTATCATCATCTTCTAAGAAGTTTAACGAATGTAAATCTATTCCAACAAATAAAAGGCTAGAAATTGCCACAGTAGCAGACTCTTTGCCAAGAGGAGGGTTGTGGCAGCCAAAACAATTCTGATTTGGAATATAAATTCATTTGTAGAATCTTATTGAGGAAAATGGAGGAATATAATGAGCAGCATCACTCCATGAAGTGGAGAGAAATAGTAGATATAAAAAAAAGTTTCTAGAAAGTATCAATAGATCCCATGCAGCAAGATCATCTGGAAATATGTAAGAATGAAACTAGAAGGAAAACAGACATGAAAAATGCAAAAGATCTGCCAACAGTCTGTAATAGACTGCTTTCCCCAGAAGCTATCACATTTAGCCTCTCATAGGTGATCTCCATGTACTACATGAGGAAACAGAAGTGGCATTAAAGAAAATTTTTAAAAGGGCAGTTGGGCCAAAGCAAATATGCACACAGGTAGTCCACCTGGTTTGATACCTTTTCATCTCAGAACCGGAAAGAACAGACACAGCAAAAGCAGAAGCAATAGAGTAGGGTTATAAGCTTTTGGTACACATGATGGTGGCCCTTTTAAGAGTTGTTGTGAGGATCAAATATAGTTACATTTTTCTCTGGTCCCCAGTCCTTGCTAGAGGAAAATTGTATTTCATTCATCACTTACCACCAGGCTTAATGGCTGTTGACTTTAAGTTGAATGACAAAATCAGAGATTTCAAGGGAATTAGAGGATCATAGATATAGAACTAAAAGGTGCCTTTAAGGTAATCTAGGCCAATGCTCTTGTTTTCCAAAAAAAGAAACTAGGTCCAGAATGGAAAAAGATTAGAACCTGTGTTCTTTGACTCCAAATTCATCCTCTTTCAATCATACTACACTATATTAGAAATCAACTAGTCTTTGTTTAGCTGTGTCTGACTCTTTGTGACCTTTTTTGGAGTTTTCTTGGCAGAGATACTAGAGTAGTTTGCATTTCCTTCTTCAGTTTGTTTTACATATGAGGAAACTGAGGTAACCAGGGTGAAGTGACTTGCCCAGGATCACACAGCTAGTAAGTGTCTGATGTGAAAAAGATGGAGGCACCAGGGATGTTAAAATATAATCTAAATGATGGTGGGTACATACACTGGGTTGTAGGAGAGACTGGACCAGGATAGGGAGATCAGAGATCACAGCTAAGCTGCTGATAACTAACAAGAATGCCACCAACTTTCACCAGCTTACCACTAGGCCAGAGTCTTTGGAACCAACAGGCAAGGTAAAAGTTTTAACAGGTTTAATTATGTTTAACTAAAATAAAGGTGGGATAGGGAATTCTACACTAAAACCTAATGGGCAAAACCACAGGGCAAGGGGAGGACTTCTCTACTTTAATCTTAGAGGATCTAAGCAGGCAGAGCCCAAAGGAGCAGTAATGGAGTCTCTGGGTGGCTGCTTCAAACCTGGTTCCAGCCAGGCTTGACCAGCACAGCTAAAGGGCCCGTGGGTGGCGTTGAGGGTTTCTCACAGTAATCCATAGACAATCTCAGGATGCCAAAAGCCAAGGTGATCCAAGGTATCCAAGCAGAGAGGATGTGCTTGAGATGCTGTCCACCCAAACTCCTCCTCTTCTCTTGGTGCTGCTCTGTAGGTCTTATCCTCTTGCTGAAAAGCCACCACCACTCAGGATCCCAGGGAAATCAGGATGCAGGGTGTCCTTTACTCTGAGATCTCCCAGGGCTAGCCACAGTTTGTGCCAACCCCTAATGGAGTCTCTCTCAGGGCACAAGCAACTTCTTCCTGCTCCTTCATTCCATCTTGGAATGCTCCAACTCCAGTCCTTCCGGCTAGGTCAACCTTAATACTTAATTAATTACTAATTAATCTTCCTCACAACACTGAGGTCAGATTTGAAATCAGGAAGATGAGTCTTCCTGATGCCAGGCCAAGCACTATGTCCACTGTGCTACCCAAAAATTGGAAATGTTTTATCATACGCATGCTAAATAGCCACAAAGAGAATAATTAGTCCACAATGACGGTACAGTTAATAGCATATAGTGAAGTGAACTGATTTCAGGCAGGTAGATCTTGTATTAAAAGATGAAATGTCTTTTGTCAGAAAGGAGCTAAATGGTGATGACTCTTCTATCAGTTGGTAGAGATAAGTATTCTGGATCATGAAGGACAGCAGGATCAAACTCAGGTAGAAACTAGGGCCAACAAACTATATCTGAGAATTTCTGTGAGCCAAGTATTGATTTAGAAAACCCCATATTAACATCAGCTGTCTTTTACTGCTTTTTAGATTTATTTTGATAAATATTTCTCAATTACATTTGAATCTGTTTCCTGCCCAATCAGGAGTGTTATGTGCCACAGGTGGTCCTCGGGTCCCGTGTTTTGATGCCTCTGACAGAGGAAAGTCTTCTGATATCTCCTGAAGGTTTGAGCCAGGCATGATCAGAGTTCTTGGAATTCCATTTCTGTTGCTGTCATCTCTGTGGTTGGCATAATTAAGCTACCTGAACCTCTGCCTCATCTTTCTCCTTATACTCAGTCTGTGCATTTCCTCCTTCTTCCTTCCTCCACTTAGCTATTATGGCAGAGAAGAAGTCAAAAAGAGAAAAGGTAATTCAGTGCTAAGGTCCAGCCCTCTTTTTACATATGAGATACAGTAATTTGTCCAAATTACACAGCTAGTTATCAGCAGAACATGGACCAGGACTAAGTCTTGGGAAATCTAGAAAAGTGTTTAGTCTCCAATCAACATTAATTTCTTTTGCTAATTTAGCTTGAATCTCATGCTTAGCTTCACTTCACCAGGCTTTCCACTTTAATTAATTTAATTTCAAATGGTTTCTTTGAGCTCTTTAAACCTTAAAGAGAGAGGGATACAGAGACAGAGACAGATGAGGAAAGGAGACACAGAGGGATACAGATACAAAGACAGGCTCAAAGGCTACAACTCTTGCATCCCTAAATTTGAGAAAGAAAGAAATGTAATTGAGACACTGACTTCCTTACCCTTAGGGTATGGTGAGCTTTCTCTAAGTTATTGTTTCCCAAATTTTAAATGTCCAGGACTCCAGAGGGATACAAAGTTACTTGAAGAAATCAGGGAGTCTATATGTGCACCAAAGTTGTTTTTTTTTAATCTTTATTTAGCTCCCAAAAATATGCAATGTGATTCAGAAAATAAGCCAATAAAACTGTAGATTGAATAAATATATCTCATGCATATATTTATTACTATTTTTCAAATATATGTAGATGCTATTATGGGTAATCAAAATACAAATTCATTTTAAAGTTTTCATTGAGTACATAAAAGCTTTTGGCCATCATGTATATCCTAAAAAAATGAATAATATAATTAATTACTACTTAGATGAGGGAAAGGATTGTGAATTTCTTTTTTTTTTAATTTACAAAAAGGATCTCAGCATGAGAAGATATTTATAGATATACTTGTACAAAGCAACATAGGCAGAACCAGGAGAATATGCACAATGATTACAACAATGTAAGTGAAAAGAACACATATATACGAATTAAAACTGAGAGCTATGTAATTTTCATACCTGGACTAGGCCCCAAAGAAGGGATATGACAACATATCTCTCTCCCTTCTTTGCAGAGGACTATGGGTGGAGAGCATTTTGTTGAACAACTTTTTTTTCCATATTTCATTATTACTCATAATTATTCAATCACAGCTCACTGGGAAGGGCAGGAAAACGATAAGTTGAGGAATTAAGATGACATAAAAATAACAATGATGCTTATTTTTAAGAGGCTCTTTTGTATTGGAGCACAGCCTATCCCAACCACAGTAGAAGGACAACTAGATTTCTTTCTAATTATCCTTAATTATTTTACCACTGAGTTCTAATTAATGAATATTATAGATGATAACTAAGCACAGTAGAGTCCATCTTTATTTTTATTCAAGATGCTCTTGGTAGAAAGTCCCCAATACCTTTAATTTCTATACTAGAATCTCATTATACAGAATCATCCTAAAAATAATGAGGTTGTAGACATATCCAAGCAAGAAAAGGCACTTCCTTTCTTCCTTCTGAAGAAAAGGTTCAGAAATATGAGGCTATGAAAGGCATTCTTTTTTTCAGAGCTGCTTATGATCAACTGTGTGACCTGTGCCAAATTCAAGAATCCATCTGTTCATCATTTCTATAGTTTACTAAGGAGAGTTAGGAATAGAATCCAATGGTCTTTGAGAAACAACACTTTTTAGGAATCAAGGGACCTGAAATAAACAACAGTTACAGGGCTAACATTTGATGGCAGTATTAGGTGGGGGTGAGAAAGGTAATTCTGCCTTCAAATATTTGTCCCATCCCAGTGCTACAATGCTAGAGATTCCATTCCTAGAGATTCTTTTTTAAATTCAGAAATTATCCTTTCCTCTAGGTGCCTTCAGGTAAGAAGCATTAGAAGTAGAGAAAAGGGAGACAGAAGATTACACTTCATAATTTCACTATTAGTCTAACCTAAGCACTACCACAATAATTTAGCCTCAATGGAACTGTGTGGCTTATTGAGATAAATGACACTGAGCTGGGGTTAGAAATGTGACTTTACAAGAGTATTTATTGTAGGAATTGTGTTTATAGAATGATAATGTACTAATCAACAAAGTAGGCTTTACAGTGGTCTAATTATTTTCCCTTTGTGATTAAGGTTACCTCTATTTAACAGGAATCTCAGCCATACTTAACATGATAAATACCTACCTCTGGTTGTCAGGGAAAATGAAATAATTGATGTGAATCAGAAATATTTTGGAATGAATAATTTTGACCTAAAATGATGTCTTTTTTAGTTCCTCAGAATGTGAAACAATCAGTTGATGGCATCAGGGTCTTTGCTGTGACCAGAAAGGTACCCGTCATATTACATACTAAAAGAGGTTAGAGGATGAAAGAAATTATGGATATATCAATTCAATTCTCAAAATATATTCCTACCATATTATCAGGCAGGATTTCAACTCAGATCTTCTTGACTCCATATCTATGGCTCTATCTACTCTACAACTTAGCTGCCTAATTAACCAGCGGGACACAGACAAAAGCAAGATGTCACACTTAAGGCCAACAGACTATACCGGAAGAAATGTGTTCTAGTTTCAGCTCTGCCACTAACTAGCCCTTTGACTTTGGACAAATTACTTAATAATATTTCTAAGCTTCAGACTCCTCAACTGTAGAACAGGGGAAATAATACCTTCACTATTTACCTCACAAGTTTATTATGAGGTTTGAATAAGATAATGGGTATGAAAGTGATTTTGTAAGCTATAAAGTGCCATACAAATATAAAGTATTATTATTGTCTCATGAAAACAATAATGTGGGAATTGAATTTCAGAAACAGATTGATATATCCACAATACATTCAATTCTCTAGGCCCTTTAAATGAATCAGAAAGCTGAAATGGGAAGATAGCTAGGGAGAGAGGATGAAAGCTTAATACCTAGAAGAGCACCTATGCATTAACTACTTTAAAACTTTTCCTTTCATTTCCTAGCCCCAAGGGACTTACCTTACTTGAGTGAATGGATCAATTCATTCCAGACCTAGGAAAAGCTCTCAATATCTACACCCTACCCATCAGTCTGAGGTCAGAAACTCCTTTTGAAACAGATTTGATTTCTGAGTGTCTTGCCATATGTTTAGGTTATTCTTTCCCACTATAATTTTTGGGTTGATAGTTAATGAACTGATTATTATTAATTGGGCATCAAAGATTCAGTATGGAATCACAGCTGAAAAGCTGGTTTCTAAAGGTTTTGGAGAAAAGTTTCCTTTCCTTTTCTTTTTCCTGGGATATTGCTCAGACTTTGTTCAGAACTGCTTTAGTCACCTAATAAAAATGTCTTTTTCAATACCACTGGGTATTTTATTTGACTATCCTGATTATAAAATATTTGCACACAGCTAATAATAATAATGGTAGGTTATAGTAATAATATAAACTAACACTTCTATACTGCTTTGACATTTACAAAGTACATCTACAAGAAAGAAGACTACTCATTTAACAAGTGAGAAAACAAATAGACAATGTATAAAAAACTGATTCAAGAGTAAAGAAGTGACCCCTATGAAAACGAATAATCTAGTTGGGAGCCCTTTTTGCATATGCAAGTAGATTAAATTTAACTAATTTATTTGCTTGGACTGTAGTTTGAAGGATGTTGCTTTACCGTTAGCAGTTCAATGATGTGAGTATAATTTATCTGGATTAAACATTGTAAAATTTAAATAATTAATCTGCACCTGAATGGATCCTGGGTCTCCAAAGGCTTACAAAAATGAGCTGTTCTGTTAAGTGGCTAGTGGAGTTGTAATCTCTATTATTACACCTTGAACTGATCAGCAAAAAGCTATAAAGAATATTAAGGAATAAATGAGAACAATTGTCCCATCTGGCTGAACACAGTACCTGTTATGTAGTAAGAGCTTAATAAATGCTTAGTATCTGCCTGGCTACTTTTCCTAAGTACACCACCACTCTAGTCACTGGGGCAGCAATAATCATTCTCAATTCCCTGCTGTCCCTCACCCCACAGATCCAATCAGGTATCAAGATTTGTCAGTTTTACCAGAACCTCTCTCAAATCTGTCCCTGTCCCTCTATTCATTCACACAGCCACCTCCCTCTTACTAGAATCATTGCAATAGCCTATAGATGGGTCTACCTCTATTCTCTTCTCTTCAGTCCATCTTCCACTCAAATTTAATGTGATTTTCTTAAGGCATGTCCAACCATTTTGTATCCCTATTCAATAAACTCTACTATGGTGGGAGGAAGTTATTCTTAAAATTTCTTTGGGTCATTGACCCCCAGGCAGGCTAGTGAAGCCTATGGACTCCTCAGAACAATATTCTTAAATGCATAAAATAAAATCCAAAAGGAAACCAATCATATTAAAATACAGTATTTTTTTTTAAGTTCATGGACTTACTCTAGTGGTTCACTGTGGCATCTAGGAGCAAATATGAACTCTTATATTTTTCATTTCAAGTCCTTTACAAACTGGTTCCTACATTTTTTCATGTTTCCTGCACTTTATTCTATTTCATTCTCTCCATTAGATTGTGAGCTTCTTGAGGGCAGAGATTGTCTTTTGTATCTTTTTGTAACCCTAGTACTTAGCATAGTGCCTGGTGCATAGAAAGTGCTTAATAAACATTTACTGATTCATTGATGTCGTCTTCAGTCTGGCCAAACTCTCCTTCTTGCTGCTTTTCACACATGATATTCCATTTCCTGTCTTTTTGTGGCCCAAGTCTCTACCTCTTGGAATTCTCTAACTTCTTTCAAAGCTTAGTTCATGAATTTTGAGCACCCCTCCCCTAAATTGCTAAGGCCTTTGACTTCCAGAAATTACCTTTTATTTCCTTTTAAAGTATTTATATATGTTGTTTCCCCAATAGAATGGAAGCTCTCTGAGGGTAGAAAAAGCTTTGTTTTAGTTTTGTATCCCTAGTGCATAGCATGATATCTACACACAATAAACACTAATGCTTACTAAGTTTTATCTTTTTAAACCCTTGCCTTCCATTTTTAGAATCAATACTATGTATTGATTCGAAGGCAGAAGAGCAGCAAGGGCTAGGCAATGGGTTAAGTGACTTGCCCAAGGTCACACAGCTAGGAAGTATCTGAGGCCATATTTGAACCTAGGACCTCCCATCTCTAGGCCTGGCTCACAATCCACTGAACCACCCAGCTGCCTCCTATGCATATTAAATTTGTTTAACTGATTGACCTAACTTAAAAGATAAATAGAAATATTATGTTCTTGTCAGAACTCAAAAATCAGAGGTAAAGCATCTTTCTTCTGGTATTTATAAGAGGAATATAATAACATCAATATAAATAATAATAGAGGATGTTATTTGATTAGAAGAAATATTTCTCAGATCTTTGCTTACATATTCACCAGAAAAGATGAGGGATCAAAACAGTGCCTAATTCCAAAGTTTGAATTCAGTATCTGGAAACAAACTTCCAAATATTATGAATTAAAAAATAAACTGAGAAACTAGTACACAGCCTTCTCCTCCTCCATTCCCCTATACAATGATTATTTGGCCAATGTTTGTGCCCATAAATCTTATAACATATTGCTAAAATTAAATCCTATCTCATAAATTCATGCCAAAGATAACTTGTGTCCATAACAATCCTATTCTTTGAGCACCAGTACATTCAGGAAAAGCTCCCAACTATTATTAATTCAGCCAATTTTTGAATGGTGACTACAGTAATACATGATCCCTGTCCAAAAAAGAAACTGGCAAACTATTTAGCAAAGTATGGCATACACACATAGTCTTGCAATAGGAAACAGATGGGATGCACTATACCCTCAATTTCACTGGTCCAGGAAACTCCAAATGAGGAAACTTCCCTTACCAAAGTATATTAGATATACACCATGAGGTGTAACTTGAACCCAGTTCATTTTAACTCCAAAATCATCTTTTCCTCCATTATACTATGTGGCCTCAAAGGTTCAAACCAAAAGAAAAAAGTCTAGCATTTATCACAGTTCTTGGAATGTAGTGAGAGCACTTAGTAACACTTAGTAAAAGCTTACTGAATGAATAAATGAATGCTGAATTGGTTATAAAGCAGATCACTTTTGGGGCAATGGTCAACAGCCTTTAGAATCACAAAATCAAAGAGTTAGAAAAGATTTAAGAAATTTATTTACTAAGGTATTAAGACTTCATGATAGAGTAGCCTCCTTAATAAACCTGGACTGTGAATTACATTAGACCAAGCTCTACTTTTAATATCTTAATTTATTCAAGTAGCTAAGGTGCTCATTAGGTTTGAGGTGTCTGAGGTGGAACTCTATTCCTAGTCTTCTTGACTCCAAGGCCAGCTTCCTATCCATTATACTCCACTGACTCTCAAAACAACTAAATACAAGAGATGTCAGAAAGTTGCTTATAGCAACTGTGATGCCTAAAATAAGTACTATAAGCTCAAAGAAAGGTGAAATAGTTGTGGAGTGTGTTAAAGAGGGCTTAGAGGAAGAGACAGGACTTTAGAGAGGATAAGGATAGGCTAAGACCAGAACTTGTTAAAAAAAAACGAGAAAAATAATGAGAAAAAGATATGGGGTGCTTCCATCAAAATGGCTGAACTTTGAATTATTTAAAAAACTGAAAAATCAAAATGGGAAATAGATGACAGAACTTACATAGAGACTGACTATGAAAATGTCATTAAGAAATTTAGCCAGTGTAAATTAATTGCCACAACAAGGAGATGCAAAAAGCTCAGAAAGCAGCTCAGTCAGCAATTACTTGCCAAAGGCAATACTAGTTTAGAATATAAACTAATGTGTAAATTCTTGCAAAGAAACATGATGAACAAATCTGAACAGTATTATCTCAAAAAGCAGAGAAAAGCTTTGATATCAATTTTTTAAAGTGTAGCAAACTATCCAGAGTTATAAAGTCATCCCAAGAACATTAAAGGATGCAAATGGAAAGACTCCAAAAAGAAGAAAAATTGAACACAATTTTCAAAAGCAATTTTGACAAACTTTTCTCTGTCGAGGATAGTGGAACCTTTTGACCCTGAAATCACAGATTCCAAGATATCTTATGCTTAGAAATAGCACTGAAAAAAACAAAGATGAGGAAAACAGTCAGACTGGATCAAGTATAAATAGAAGAGTTTTATGCTAGAGGCAATAATCCATTTGTGAGGGCAGTTCGGAACCATTATGCAACATTAGATACACACACACACACACACACACACACACACACACACACAAAATATATAGAGGGAAAGATATCAAAAACAGAGGGGTGGGGGGAAATCTCATATCTTGTTAATACTGAAAAAAATGACGAAGAGAACATCAATAGCTACAAATCTATATGCCTGCTATCCTCCTGAAAGTAATCTGTTTGTATATCAGGGATATTAGGAGGGAACAACTAGGCTTTCTTAAGCAATATTCAACCATAGACCCCATTTTTGCCTTCTCACAATTAAGTGAAGGATAAAAAATATATAAGATTGCATTGTGCTAATCATCTGCTGACTATAAAAAAAATCATTTGATTAAGTAGAACTAAATCTCATTTCACAAGCTCTTTAACAGAAAGATATCTTCCATACACACATCAAGATCATTCAGAATTTCCTGGAAGACATAATAACAGAAATAGCCTTGCTCAATGACCCTCTGATTGCAAAAAATAAGGTAAGTCATAAACCAGAGGTATTTATCACTGTAATGGAGGAAATCCAGAGCAGAATCCAAGTTTAAAAGGGAGTCCCTATGGATGGGGAGGTCCTCCAGATGCTTCTGTTTGTGGATAATATTGCATTGATTCTATCAAGCTCCAGTCTATTGCTGAGCTTCTTGGAAGAAATTTGTAATCATTCAAAGGAGACTGTCTTGTTCATCTGCACTGGAAAAACCAAGTGGCTGAAAAATCTCTTTTGTCCAGATCTTAATATTTTTGGATGGACACACTAAAGAACTTGTGCAATATATATATGGGAGAGATAATACAGATGAATGAGTGAATGAAGAATTTATTAAGAACTTATGGACAAAGCACTGGGCCTAAGTGCAGGGATATAAAGAGAAAAGGAAGGCAGTCTCTCCTATCAAAAAGCTCATATTCTAATCAGGGAAAAAACACAAATGAAGGTTTCAGCTCTAAGTCAGATAAAACAGCCCCTTGATCCTTGGAGAAGAGCAGCGGAACATATGTTAGTGATTCTTCTTAATGATATTTCCACTGATAAAATCATTATTTTCTGACAGCACCAAAGACTTTGGAGGCAAAAACTTTCTTTTCTGAATCTTTAATAGCTATGTCTATAGCACTGTCAGGAGCAGTTCCCAGGCTGCATCTCCACAGGGCTTGCTTCCCAGGATGATGGCTGAGGACACTGGGTTGCAAATATTACTATTCTGAGAGCTCTTAGTCTAAGAGTCCTAGGATGTCTCTATCAGGATCTGAGAAGAAAGGGTGGTAAAGATAGTGTTTGTGATGGAATAGGTGGTGGTTTGACTCCTGGGTAATGAACTAGGCCTAGAATGGAAAAAGAGAATGGAAGGCTAGATTGTTTTAGGAAATGGAAAAGCCTCTTTACTGACCCCAAGATTCTCATGAAAGCATAGGCCTATCTTTCAAAAACTGACATTTTTGCCAGTAGCAAGACATTAAATACCACTACCTCTGGAAGCAGAGGTCAAAAAAGAAGCACAGGAGGAGACTGAAACATATAACCAATGAGAAACTCTTAGGAAAGATAAGAGTAATGGAGGTCACCAAGGAACTGAATGACAGAGAGAGAAAGTGGGTTGGCTCATCACATGGAAAGGGTAAGGGAGGAAAGGTGGACAGTCTGAGTACTCTACTGGTTTCTTTCACCATGTTAGGAGAATGTGATGAAAGTCTCTGGAATGTTTGGTGAATACTCTGTGACAAATTTTTGGGTGAAAACGGACAAAGAGTCCCAGAGGAGGGGCAGCCATGGGCAGCAATCTCCAACAGTAGTGGGAGTCCCTGTCCCTTACAACTGTCCCCCCTGTCACTTACAACTACCACACTGTTACATCACAGATTCTTTTGAGAGTATTCCATATAAGATGGATGGAGAAAATATTATCATATGGAGAGAGAAGAACATGTCAGAAGGGAGAGACAGAATAAAAAAGGCATGGAGGCAGTATAATATATACAAAAGGGTTGGGGGGAAGAGCAGTTTGCCTAAATAGAGAATTCACGTACAGGAAAGTTCATGTGGAATTTTTGTGGTGGAATCAGGAAAGACAGGTTAGTGTCAGACTGCAAAGTGCCTTAAATGCCAGGTAAAGTTGTTTAAACTATACCATGTGGATAATGAACAGGAGACATATAATATACATGTCTTCAGAGGTCATATATTTCTGCTTCTTTAATAGCTTAAAATCTGAAGTATAGTGTTCCTTCAATATTTTAGTGGATCTATGATTTTATCAACAGGAGCTTTTATCACTATAGTGGCACAAGCTGCAATCCATCATGCCTTCTCACTATATATGACTCAGTTATGATTTTCTGCAAATTCTATATGAGCATCTACCTTGTAGGCTAAAGAACTGCCTCTAGGTCTCTGGAATTACAGGAACATGAATGCGATACAAGGACTGTGATAACTCTCATATAATCAACCCATATGTTTTTCTGGTCATATAGTTCCTTAATGATATCTTTTAGGAATATTTTTTCATGCAATTCTTTGTTGGGACTATATTAGTCTCTTTGTAACTACTATATATCTCTCCATTGTTCTTAGGGGGACCCACAATTTTGATTTCTTAAATACCATGATATTTCATGATTGGTGGCAATATAGCATCAACAAATGTAACTTAAAGAAAAATGTTGGTATTAAAAGTATGAGTTTTGGGGACACTTAGGTAGCTGAGTGGGTAGAGAGCTAGGCTTGGAGATGGGAGACCCTGGATTCAAATCCAGCCTCAGATACTTTCTAGCTGTGTGATCCTGGGCAAGTCACTTAATCCCAAATTGCTTAGCCCTTTCCACTCTTCTGCCTTGGAACAATACTTAGTATCAATTCTAAGACAGAAGGCAAGGGTTTAAAAAAAAGGAGTGGGTTTTTATTTTAGAGGGGAAGCTTGAGATCAGTAAAAATGTAACATAATTTCTTGAAAACAATTTACTTTTTCTCTTCTTTCCACACCACTTTAGGCCCAATTGATTGCCTACAATGACCAAATCTATAGGCAATCTTTATAACTATTATTATAGTCTAGACAACAGTAGTCTTCATCCACTTGGTTTTTCTTGTGTATGTAATTGGGCAGAACTCTTGAGTGATCATGGAACTCTTCTAAATTGCTCTATAATATTTTGGGCTCTTCTGCAATCATCACAATGTCACATGCCTACAAAGGGCATCTGGAAGCCATCTTCATCTATAGGGAATTACTTTTCCACTTGGATTCTATGAAAGACCTATTCCATTACAGTGACAAATGTTCCTGGTGAATATACACTCTTGTTTCATGTCTTGATTGATAATACAGGATCAGCAATGGTTGTTTCTATTTTTGCATTTATCAAGGAATATTATATGATTTTAACATATGCCTGGAGGGCAGTTCAGAGGAGTCTTTAAGGTAGTACTTTGTTTTAACAAATGGGATGCTTTTTGCAGTCAATTGTGTAACTATAAAGATGCATTTTTCTATAGAATATTACTTGAGAAAAACCTACCTATTTCTTTCTCAAAATTTCATCAGGGCTCTCTCAGTACCTATACAGACATATTTTGTAGAGATGAGAAAATAGATGTATAGGTTACTAATATCCATTTGATTGTCTTTAGGGGTGAGGTATAATAATAAATGAAGTCTGAAATTTTTTCCCAATAGCTTAATAGTTTCCCCTCTTACAGATATTTTGAGCATAGATCCCTTAGTGCTTTCAAAGTTATGCTGCCTCCTGCACAAACTTGTATGTCTATGTATACCGGATGTGGCAGCCTCAGCTGCTTTTCCCACTTTTGACTACTTTTCTACTAGCCCATTGAGATGGTCAAATTCAAATGTGCCGGATGGAGAAATGTGTGTCTGATATGTCACTGATGGAGAAAAAACTTTATTGTAGAAATATGGGCAGATTACTTACATATTTGTTCATTGTTCTCCTTTAATTGGGGAATCTAACCAAGCTTTGTGTAACTCATTTCTTCATCTACTACTCCTTGTTATTTCATGGAATAATGCTATTCATAATCTTACACTATACTTTTCTATGAAATTTTGTAAATGGTTTTAGATCTGCATTGCTTTTGGCTACTATATTTGTCTACTTGGCAAAAAGACCAAGTATTTGCTAACTGAATACATACTAGATTTCTAAGCCCTGTGGCTCCTTTGTTATGTTTATTATTTTAGATTGATTAAATTTTCATAGCAAATAGTGCCAGTCTACTTTGATTTCCCTTCCCTATATACCTATTTAAGGTAATAACAGTTTATTGAAATACATCAGATGGGAGCCATTTTAATTGTAAGCTATGTCTTTTACATTTAATTCCAATTTGACATTAATGTTGATCTTTGCTCTAACAAGCTGATGGTCTGACTGAACCTAGAAAGCTAATTTGGAAATGACTGTCATCAGAAACTAGCCATTTCCTCTCTGTTAAAGCAGTATAGTAGCAATGTTGAAGAAATCACCAACTGAATGCCTATTTAGCCAACACTGTGTTAATCAACACTGTTGGCATTATAGGAGGTCAAAGCTTTCAAAACAAAAATTAAATGTTATCTAGAGGGCTTTTCCTTTTTGATCAATAAAACTATTTAAAATTTAAAACCCAAGAAAAAGTCACTAGACAGTTTGGTTTCCTATCAGCTCCATATCATTAGTCAAAGCCTTGACCAGGCTTCTAATAAAGAGTCTGTCATTGACTGGGCAATGAGTGGAGAGAGTCCATCTCACAAAAGCTTTCCACTGTGGGCTTAGGTCTCAGAAAGCACCTGCCATTCATGCACATCATATAGAAATGTCACCAAATAGCTCATGTTTCAATCCTAAAGTAATTTCTTTCATCTACAGCTGATCGAATTCTGGCTTTTTTCTCAGATTTCAGTAGGGCTCAGTGCCCAATGTTCTTAAAGCAGTTCATGGCAGAAGAGGCCACTGATTGCTTTTTTAAAAAAAAAACCCTTACCCTTTGTCTTGGAATTGATACTAAATATTGATTCCAAGGCAGAAGAGCAGTAAGGGCTAGGCAATTGGAGTTAGTTGACTTGCTCAGGGTCACACAGGCAACAAGGTCCCATTTGATCCTGTGCCCTCCCATCTCTAGGCCGGGCTCTCTATCAACTAAGCTACTTCACTGCCCCAGAAGACTTAATTCTTTTAGAAAGAAGATCCCTAAGGAAGGAAGGAATCAGGAGGCAATGATAACTAAAGACAGCTCAAAAATGTAAAGATCAAATGAGATATCTGTTAAAAGGGCTTAGAGTAGTACCTGATATATAGTAAGCATTATATAAATGCTTATTCTCTTACCCTAAAAAATTTTATTCCCTTCATTAAGGTTTCCTCAACCTTTATATCTGTTGACTTATCTGAAGAGCTCGTCATTACAATTAATCAGTGGGTACAGCCTTTGCCTTTAAGGAGCTCACAATCTCTTATATAACAATAAGAACAACAATTACAAGATAAAAACAATGTTACACTTCTCTAGTGTACTACTATAGTAGTGTACTACTCTATACTTTTAATATTTATAAAGTACTTACTCCAGAATAGATCTATGACATACCTTATGACATTTGAACTGTGTGATAGCACTGAGAGAGGCATTACAAATATTTTTCTCCCCATTTCTCAGAAAAGGAAAGTGGAGCTGACAGAGCTTGTGATTTATACGTGGTCCTCTAGCTAGCATAAGTCAGAGTTAGCATTTGAACCTAGGTCTTTCTGACTCCAAAACCAGTATGCCAGCCTTGATGCCTAAGCTTTAAGTGCTACCATTTTTATTTTACAGATGAGTGTAAAGACTAAAATTAATATACAATAAATATTATATTTTATAAATTTTATTAATAATAACTAAAGTAAAAAAGTTAGCTAATCCAGGTCTGGTCACGAGAGAAGAGAGAGAGAGAGAGGTGGAGTCACAGAACTTATAAACAATATGTGAAGATACAAACGTGGGGGAAGGGAAGAGGATTCTGGGAGAAGAAAAAGAATTCTGGGAGATGGAGTCCAAGGTACAAGAATTTCTAACTATACATGAAGAAACTAAGGCTCAAAGAATTGAATTAAAGACAATAGACTCAAATACTTGACTTCGGGAATAGTTACAGCAGTAGCTAATCAAAACTGCATATTAGTTGATGGGAGGGATGGGCCTGGCTGGCGGGGAATCCAAAGGACAATCTCATGAAAGGAAAGAGACAATAAAGAGGAGGCTGGAGTCCTACAGGAGTAGTATCCTAACTCCAGGATAGGATAGCAAGTAGACCACTGTTGGGGGTGGAGGAGGGATGATGGGAAAGTAGTCTCTCCTTTACTCTGTCTTCTTGAGATGAGGAAGGAAACATCCCCACCCCCATTATCATCATGTTGGCCCCATGAATTGAAGTATTGTTTGCCCTAAGCTGGTTTTAGCACTAGTTTGTGTGTTTTCATTGTATTGCATACTGTGTGATATATATCAGAGCTACCACAGAACTTTATTCAAGCTATTTCAAACCAGTGTCTTTCTAAGCAATCAAGGAACAAGCATTTATCAAGGACTTGCTATGTGCCAGGAATTCTCCTAGGTGCTGGGGACAAAAGGAAAATAGTCCCTACCTTCAAATAATTTGCCTTCTAACAGGAGCAACTATATGCACATATATAGCTACATACAAAATACATACAAAACAGACACAAGATAACCTTGAAGAGGAAGGCATCAGGAGCTGGGAGCTACCAGGTAAGAAAGTCAGTAATTTCATCAGAGAAAAAAATCATTGTTGAAATATTGTTTCTACTCACTCCAAAGAAAAACAAGAAGAAAAGACTAATAATTCTTGACATATGACATTGCATATGTCAAGAATTATTAATATATATTAATATATACACACATATTTGTCAGAATAACTAGATGCAACAGGTAAGTGGATAAAGAGCTGACTTTGAAATCATGGAGACCTAGATTTAAGTTTCACCTTAGATAGATATTGGCTGTATAACTAGACAAGTCACCTAATTTCTGGGGTGCTACAAGCTAACTCTCCGAGATTATAAATTGCTGAGCAGATGCTGATATGTATTGGTAAAGGAAGTTCCTTCTCATCAGCAGTTCCTCAGATGGAGATGATCAAAGATCTGGTTTCTTTTCCCTATCACCACCCAAAAAAATAAATAAAGAAGTACACTGCATTGCATTTGGGAAGTCATAAAGTTCTCTTAATGGCCCCATACTTTTCTCTGAAACAGAGGCCTCTTTTTTTTTTTTTTATTGACCAAAACAGACTAAAATTTTCATCCCACTCTTCTTAATCATTTGACAAAAAAATTGGAGTTTGATTATTTTAGTCATCAAAGTTCTTGGGAGGGCAATTGGGGTTAGATCAGACTACCTGAGTAGGAGATTGTCTATGGGAAGCAAACTACCAACCTACTAATCTCAAAAGGTCAACAACTACTTCTATATCTGTAAATTGGGATAATAGCAGTTGCATACCTACTTCACAGACACATTATAAGAATTAATGAGATTATATTCATAAAGCACTTTGAACTACATAGATGAAAGGTACTAATTATCAATGATCAGTGGAATTATCTGGTGTTATTTTTCTTCCTTAGGTTTCTTCAATGTCTATTCTTTGTCAGGGCTAGACAGAATTTTTAGGCTTCAGTTCTGGCTTGTCCAATTTAGACACTAGGCCAAGTCAGAACAATTATAGATCATCATGAGCACTTCTTTTTTCAAATTTACACTAGGAAGACTAAATACATTTTAAAGAAAGATCCCCATATTGAGAATTGGAAACTATTTAGAAAGACACAATTAATGCTGGCATCTCTTCACTTAATTACAAAGAAGATCAAATAAGTCATTTGGGGATGTCAAAAAATATTTAGTAATAACTTGGGAAACCATCAGGTAGTCAATCTGCCAACTTAAGTTATGAGAGTTGTTATTAGTTGTTAAGTTAGGACATTGTTATAAGGAAGAGAGAGTTATAGCAAGAGAGGATGGTAACGATGTGACCGCATTAGAAAGACAGGAAATAACCCAGAAACAAATAAAAGTTTTAGGATTTAAATTTATTACAGAAAGATGCTTACTTGCATTTATTTTTACACAAAACATTTTTAGTAAAGCAGACTTAGTAATTGGAGGACCTTACCTTAAAGAATAGCTATAGATGGAGCTATCAAATTAATAAAGTTGCAAAGTTTGCAAAAAATACTTTACATATTTTTCATTTGATTCTCACAATAACTGATTGAGTTCTGTAGTTAACTCTTTTACAGGGGAGGAGACTGATGCTAAGAGAAGTAAAATAGGAATTATGTATCTGAAATAGGAGTTGAACCCAAGTCTTCCTGAATCCAAATCTGGTGCTCTATTCACTATACCTTATTGCTTCTTTGCGAAGGCTTTGCAGAGAAGAAGTGCCTTAATTTAGGTTTCAAAGGAGGAATGAAACATAAAGATTTGCTTTGGAGGTAACATGGAGTAGTAGAGGGAATGCTAGACTGAAAATCAGGTATCAATCAACAACTAATGTGTACCTATTATATGCCAGGCACTGTGATAGAACTAAAAATAAAATGACAAGAAATGAAAAAGTCCTTACCCTTAAGAAGTTTATATTCTGTTAAAAATATTGATATTATTACTTTTATTTTTATGCCATATTCATTTTCAAACATATTCCTTCATTCTTCTCCTACCCAATAAGTTCTCTTTGTTAAAAAAATTAAGAAAAGAGGAAAAATGATCAATACCAGCCAATATAGGATGGTATCTGACAGTGTATGCAATATTTGATGCCTGTTGTCCTCTACCTAGACTCTAGACCATAATGATGGGAAGGTTCATTTTCTCAACTCTTCTCTAGGGCCAAGTTTGATTATTATAATTATAGCATTCAGTTCAATTTTTTATCATTCTTTCCATTTACATTATTGTAGTCATTATATATATGTATATATACACACATACATTGTTTTTCTTGTTCAACTTCATTCTGTATTAATTTATATAACTTTCTATGTTTCTTTGAATGCACTTTTTCTTGCAGGATTCCATTACAAGCATGTACCACTATTTGATTAATCATTCCCAATCAATGGGCATCTAACTATATTTCCAATTCTTTGCTTCTTTGAAGTACCATTATTAATATTTTGGTAAATATCGAAGCTTTCTTTTTATCTTGGGGTGACTGAATTTTTAGTCTATTGGGGAGGAAGCATGTTCATCTATAAATAAATACACAATAATGGGTAGGGGGAGGAACAAGCATTTGTTAAGTACCTATTATGTTAGGAAGTATGCAAAGTACTTCACAAATATTATCTCATTAATGTTCCCAACAATCCTGTGAGGAAGATCCTATCATTATCCCCTTTTAATAGCGTAGTAACCTAATGCAGGCAGAGGTTAAGTGATTTTTGCCCAGAGTCATATAGCTAGGAAGTATCCGACATTGAATTTGAACGCTTTAAATGTCAGAGGAGTTTATAATTTATCTTGGAGGTTACCAGGAGCTATAGAAGTTAACTGAGCAGGAGAGTGACATGGTCTGATCTGTGCTTTAGGAATATCACTTGGGCAGCTTTAAGAAGGATAAGTTGGAGAAGAGGGAGATTTGAAGGAGGGGAGATGAATCAGGAGGCTATTCCAATACTCTGTTTAACAATAAATATCACAACCACTCCATGACTGCCCATTCTGTAAGATTCTTGTCCAGGTCTTCCTGTAAATCCTACATAAGAGACCCATTCGATTTGTTGGACTCTTTCTTTATATCTCCTGACACTGTGTGGGTACCAACCAAGGAAATGGGCTCTCACTATAAGACTCTTTCCACTTTTTCCCCCAGGCACAGATCTCTCTCACCTCTACTGCACATTTTGCATCAGTAACATGCTATAATTTTTTGCTGTTTTTTGTTTGTTTGTTTGTTTTGTTTTGTTTTTAAACCCTTAACTTCTGTGTATTGGCTCCAAGGCAGAAGAGTGGTAAGGGTGGGCAAGGGGGTCAAGTGACTTGCCCAGGGTCACACAGCTGGGAAGTGTCTGAGGCCGGGTTTGAACCTAGGACCTCCTGTCTCTAGGCCTGGCTCTCAATCCACTGAGCTACCCAGCTGCCCCTTATGCTATACTTTTGAATCATTTGAATCAGGTCCTTTTTGTTTTAGTTTTCATTAGGATGACAGATTTATTATTGTTCTTTTACAAAATCAGATCAGGGAAATTTTGGCTATATGATAAAAGGATACATCCAAACTAGAATACGGCTATTGACTTCTAATTGGGCAGCTAGGTGGTACACAAAATAGTGTTGGGCCTATAGTCAGGAAGACTCATCTTCCTGAGTACAAATCTAGCCTCAGATATGGGCTAGCTGTGTGACTCTAGGCAAGCCATTTAACCCTGTTTGCCTCAGTTTCCCCATCTGTAAAATGAACAAGAAAAGGACATTGCAAGCCACTCCAATATCTTTACCAAGAAAACCCCAAATGAGGTAAAAAAGAGTTGGACATAACTGAAAAACACTGAACAGTAATAACAACATTGATCTATGAGATTTGAAAGAAATTTGCCAGGTTCCCAAAATAACTGAAATATGTCTTTTAACTGAAAAAAGCACACAGTAAATATTTAAAGAGGCAGTTTGATATAGCAGATATAGAGCTAATATCAGGGTCAGAAGATGAATCTATACCCTGACTTATATTGGCTATATGTAACTTTGATCATCATAATGTTTTCGTATTCAAGGAAATAGAACAAGTGCTGATTTGTATTAGTTGAAGGAGTTTCCATATCCAGAGTTCCTATATCTGTGAAATTATAAGACTGGACCAAACAAGAAAAATCAATATTTTACCTTATAAAAGAATTTTCTTGCTTCCTAATCTGGTTGCTCTTTCACATAATCTAACAAATTATTTCAGATAATGTAACAAATTATAAAAAACACATAATTAGTTGTGGTCAAAGGAAACAGTTAATTTAAAATATGGTTGTGGAACCAGTCTCACTACCCTATAGTAATCTCATATCTCATCACAGTCCCCCAGTAGATAGGTATCTGTGTTCACACACACATTTTGGAGTTGACATTGTTTGTGATACTCTAAAAAATGTTTTTCTCTACGGTTCTTAATCTGTGTTGTCATTAGGAATTTTTTAAAATAGCCCACACAAAAATGTTAAATATACTGTAAGGAAGAGTCATTGTATCAAATGTTTTTACTCAAGTGTCTTTCTTTGTTACATGGAAGGGTTCAGTGCCGGGTGAGGGGTGGAAGGGGACGTGTTTCCCAAGATACTTGCGGTTCAAAAACAAAAGGCATCCATGTAACTTCTTTTATTTTTTTTAAACCATACTTCTTTTGACAGAAATTAGAGCAAGTTACAACCATTACGTGGCAGAAAAAGATACAAATGGAGGAAGTGTTTCAATGACACCGATGCAAGGGAAGGAAATATCCTTACAATGGGAGCTTTAAGAAAGGAATTTTTTATCTGTAGTCTACTAATTTTATTTTGTTCATAATAAGCTGTTAATACTAACAATGTGCTAAGAAATACTCTACAGTGCTAAAGATGATTGACACCCAGGGCTGAAGACAGATGGCAGTTTTTAGAGCTATTAAGTGTATGTTGAGCTGTTCATCTTAAACACTGATATGCTGGATTCCTAGTTTGTTTCCAACTCCAACACCAATTTCTTGTGAGAAATTAGGCTAAACCAAAGGGAAAAGATAACTGCAGACTAATGGTGAGTATTGGGTGGATTTAAATGGCACAGATCTTTCTGAAGTAGAGAGATTCCTGCTCTAGTGGTGCATTTGCTAGTGACTTTCAAAGGAGATGACAGAGATTTCAAATTGTGCATCTGGCCCAATACCAGTACAACCTTGGACAAGTCACTTCCTCTCATGTGGAATTTTAATTCCCTCATAGGCAGGATGAGGGTATTGGCCTGTGGCCACTTGATCCATGGTCCCATGACTCAGTGAGTAAAAAATGATTTTCACTGGCACTTTGGTGTCTCTGTGGATCCAGCTTTCTCTCTCTTCACTTGCAATATTCAACATACCTCAATCAATGATATTCACACAGCCATCCTACCTTCTCCTGCATTTCAGGGAACTAGAACAACTAAAAAGTTTCTGTCTCGGGGGCAGCTGGGTAGCTCAGTGGATTGAGAGCCAGGCCTAGAGATGGGAGATCCTAGGTTCAAACCCGGCCTCAGACACTTCCCAGCTATGTGACCCTGGGCAAGTCACTTGACCCCCATTGCCTAGCCTTACCAATCTTCCACCTATAAGTCAATACACAGAAGTTAAGGGTTTAAAAAAAAAAAGTTTCTGTCTCCAGACACTGAGACCCTGCCTAAGCCAACAGCAGTGCAACCCTCCTCCCACACTCCAAAAAGTTTCAAGCCCCAGCCCAAGCCTGAAATAAAGTCCAGAGTCCCAGCACAAGGTGGTCTGTGCAGCATACCTGATCTCTGTAAGCCCAGAGTGAGGCTGGAACCCCAAGCTTGTAGCAAGGACTTGAATCCCAGCACAGGGCAGTACACACAGTATTCCTGGTCTGTGTAAGCCCTGTGTGAGGTCCTAAGCTCCAGCACAAGACAGTCTACAGCCTGCTGGCCTGTGTAAGCCCAGAGCTAGTCCTTACCAAAGGCGAGATAGTCCACAACGTGTCTGACCTGATCAAGCCCAGAGAGACCAAAGCCCACCCTAGACTCTGAGCCACAGCACAAGGTAACTCACAATGCCCTTAGCTCTGCAGGCCAGCAGCAGTCTCAGGGGGTGACTGAATCATCAGTGGGAGGTAGCTTTTAGAGCTCCCATCCCACAGGTCATAATACCATCTTGGAAGAATTGAAACTTGCGGAAACTAAGAGCTAAGGATCAAGGGAAAACTGAAGTTTAAGAGAATGCCCTCTCTACCCTGAGAACAGAGCTCACCTTTAAGTAAAAGTCAAGGAAAAGGCTGAGAAAATGAACAAACATCAAAAAAAAAATAGCTAACTATAGAAAACTTTTACAAAGACAAAGAAGAGTAAGGCACAGACACTGAAGGGGACAGTGAAAGCAAAGCAAACATAAAACTTCAAAGAAAAATACAAATTGGTCCTAGGCTCTGGAAGAGTTCAAGAAGAATTTCAAAAAACAATTCATAAGGAGTTCAGGGATGGTTTGTTCAATTTCTTTTTTCTGAGATGAAATTATTTAATCTATTTCTTCTTTTGTTAATCTGGCAATTTATATTTTTGCAAATATTCAGCCATTTCACTTAGATTGTCAGATTTATTAGGCAAAACAGCTCCTAATGATTGCTTTGATTTCTTCTTCATTAGTGGTGAGTTCATCCTTTTCATTTTTGATGCTGATTATTTTATTTTCTTATCTTTTAAAAATCTTATTAATCAATGCTCTATTTTTCCCATAACACCAACTCTTAGTTTTATTTCTTATCTTATTGCTTCTCTTATTTTCAATTTTATTAATTTCTCCTTTGGTTTTTTAGGATTTCCTAGTTAGTCTTTAATAGGGAATTTTATTATTTTATTATTATTATTTTTAAATTTTAAATTTATTTTATTTTTAAAAAATATTTTATTTTTTAGAAAAATTTTCCATGGTTACATGATTCATGTTTTTACTTTCCCCTTCACCCTCCCCTTCACCACCTCTCCCCATAGCCAACTCGCATTTCCACTAGTTTTAACATGTGTCATCAATCAAGACTTTTTAATAGGGAATTTTAAATTTGTTCTTTTTCTAGTTTTTTTTAGTTGCATGATGAATTCATTGATTTGCTTTTTCTCAACTTTATTGATGCCTATTTAGAAATTTAGAAATACTAAAATGTATTCCCTTCTCCTCTTAGCATCTTAGAATTCCCAGCTTCCAGGTTCTACCTCCATCATGAAACATGTTATCTGCCTCCAGAGAGCTTATCAGTTAAGTGTGGATTGAAGCTCTTCTTCTCTCTTCCCCTCTTTTCTTTCTTTCATAATTTGAAGATTTTCTTAGCTCCTAGTTACTAGTACACTTTCTCTTTTGCAGTTATTTTTTATTTATTTTCTTTTTCTTTATTATATTCCCTTTCCCAAACAGAATATAAGCTCCTTGAGAGAAGATATTGTTTTATTTTTGTATCACTAGTGCTTAGCACAATACTTTGCACATAGTAAGTACTTAATGTTTATTGATTTGAATTAAAATGAACCACAGCAAAGATTGTTCCTTACAGAGACTATTTACAGAGACAAAAATGTATTTGCCAGGAAAGAGAAAATCTAGGAGCAGCAGTTGTCCAAGATCTCTGAGAAATGAACTCATGTTCCAGAAATCCCTCCTGGGTCCGTGTCCTTAATGGCCCCCATTTAGCAATGATGAGTAGATTAAAGAGGTAGAATGTCCTGATGAACTAGACTGCACATCCCAAGGGACAATTACATTCCAATCGTTTTATAAGAAAACATGAGGCATCTAACTCTACAACCTATGAAGGTGATGGATCACTATGGACTGAGTAAGGCCTTCCCTAACTGTAGTTATGTCATAGTCTGCTTGGAATTTCCCAAGGCAGTTGTAGGTGTCAAATGGTAGAAACAATGGTCTTGGTATATCCAAACTCAAACAATGTTTACAGTTTTCTGGATTAACTAGAACAACCTGCAGCCTATTCAGAGTTCTATTGACTATAACAGGGGTCTGCAACCTTTTTTGGCTGTGAGAGTCATAAACACCACATTTTTTAAAATGTAATTTCGTGAGAACCGTACAATATGTTTAACACTGAATACAAGTAAATATGTGCATTCTATGTAAGAACAACACTTTTAAAGTAAAATAAGTCTCTGAACTATTTTTAATAATGTTATTATGTGCTAACCAATGATGAATAAAGTACATTAATGTGACTTCTGGTGCTGCATGGTTTTGCTGATTATTAATCAAAATTATTTTGATTATTAATCAAAAAACAAGACTTCATGGGGCACTATAGTACTGATATAATTGCACACATACATATAAAACTTCTTTACACTAAGAAAATTGCTGAAATAAAGAGAGAAAAATTCAGGTAAGAATACTTTTTCCTCTCCCTCTCTCAAGTCAGGCAACAGGAGAAGAAAAAGCTGCCGGCCTGCTGGTTAAGCCACTTGGCCACATAAATTAAGTAGGACATCAGGAGATTACAGAAAATAACATGACTTGTGTGCAGGCATTAGTAAGTAGTGGGGGAGGAAGGTACCTTTTCATGGAAAACTGGCCAGGACATATCACATGCATTTCCTGATACAGGTGTTTATCAGTGCTGCCTATTCAATCATTCTGTATCAAATGAAACAACTACTGGGGAGAAATGCTTCTCCCTAATGAAGCATATGTAAAGATGTCATCTGACTATAGTTCCCCTTTAAGAGCAGGTAGAAAAGTTAAAAACAATAACAACCCCACAAATAGGGAGTGCAGACCCCATGAATGCACTGAGATAAAGCCATGTAAATCAGAGGCAGAGGGGTAGAGAATGTAGACAAAAGTGATCAATCACTATACAGAACCCCAAGATGTCAATAACAGGTGTGGAAAGAGTAAAAGGAGGGCAGAAGGAGGAACACAAAGCACACCTGCCAAGCCGAACTAAAGACAAGGATTCGTCTTATGTGGCAATATCAGTGAGGGAGCTTCTATCTTAGGAGATAGTCGCAGTACTGAAAGGATCACGTGACACACAATGTCATGCGTAAACTGTTAGTTCCTGTGCCGTGGTTGACTTTATGGCTCCTGCAGAAAGAGCCATATCTGGCCCTCAAAAGAGCCAGATATGGCTCGAGAGCCTTATGTTGCCGACCCCTGGACTATAGGGAACAAACTGAAGCTCTACATTAGAGGAGCCTGACTATTCTAGCTTCCTACACAGAAGCTTCCAGGAAAAGAGGAGACCATGTTAGCAGAGTACAGAACACAGTAGCCCTTAAATACTCACTGACCCATTTATCTTCAGAGGAAATCTTGGGGAGTTTGATTTTGATGATTCAAGGGTCTAGCTCTATTTAGGAGAACTAGAGGAGAAACCAGGCCCTACAAAGAAGCCACAAATGCAAATGGAAAATTCACACCAAATATGGTAAAGATCTGGGTCATAATCTGAAGGGAGTAGAAGTCAAGTTTAAATACAAATTTGAACTGGAGATAGGGAAAGCTACCAGGGCTACCTTCATCTGAAGAAGCCCTCTGTCAGAATAGTGGAGAGGAATTTAGAAGCCATAACTTTCCTTCCTACTATTTTGGATTTGAAGGTCACAAAAGAACAGAAGCCTTCTACAAGACCTGACTACAAAGAGGCAAGATCTCTTATCTTATCCCTGGGTCTTCCATTGGCTTGGGATTATGGCTTCATGTCCCTGGTCATGAGGGCACCTGTTCCAGGAAAAATGGGAGATCAAGTGAACACACATGACAATAGGTCACCATGATGGTGCCAGATTATTCAGCTAGTGACGAAGCTTAATATAAAATATTTTGGGAGTGATGAGAGTCAAAGATGAATATGTGTGCATTTGTGTATAAGTATATATATATGTATATATACACATGAGAATGATGTGTACTATTGTACTATAAGAAATATGAAAATACATGATTTAAAAAAGACATGGAAAGACATATATGCAGTGATGCAGAATAATGTAATCAGAACCAGGAAAAATTATACTATAATGAACAATTTTAAGGACTTTTATAAAATGACAAAGAATCATAGACAATAACAACACTGTTAAACAAGTATGAAAGCTAAAAGAATTGTGATCAATACAATGACTATTCATGATTCCAGAGGTCAAATGACAAATGTGATTACTGAGCCTGTGTCAGTGATATCTGATAGATCATGGAAATAAGGAAGGGTACCACAAGATTGGAAAGAAACTAAATGTCCTGAATGTAGGAACCATAAGAAAGTGATCTTGACTCCAATTCATGAAAAATTCTAGAGCAGATCATTAAATAAATGGCAAATATCCAAGAAAGGGAAGTGGTCATTACAAAGAACCAGCATGGTTTTATCAAAAATAAGATATACCAGACTAGCTTCATTTCCTTTTTGTCAAGATTACTGAAGTAGTATTATGAGAAAGCTTTATCTCTAATGTTAAGAACTCCCCAATTCCAGTGATCCACTAGCTTCATCCTCCCTTCACAGCAGGGATTGCATGTATATCACCATACTCAATATAATCCAGATTTTAAGAAAAGCTTTTGATAAAATATTCCTTAGTTATACAAATTCTAATACAGCCCAAAATTGCAGTAGCTTTTTTTGTTAGCCATACCACTCTTGCTGACTCATACTGAGCTTTAGTCCTTTAGAATATTGATCTTTTTCAGTATACCTGTTCTCTATCAATGCCTCTCTATATTTCAATTTGTGGAGCTGCTCTTTTGTATTCAAGGGAAAGATTTAACATTTCATTTGATTAAATTCAGCCCAAAACTCTATAATGCAAAGATCCTTTTGGATCATGGGGCCATTCCACTAAATCTTGTCTATTATCCAATATATTAGCTGCTTTTTCTATCTTTATTGCATTTGGTAGAATGTAAAGTACTTGAGAGCAGGGACTGTTTCAATTTTGGCTTATATTCCTGGCATCCAGCACAATATATCAAACACAGAGGGTGCTAAATAAATGTCGATTAGCTAAAACTTGTGATGCATGCTACCGATTCATTTCTCCAAAGAATGACAAAAATGTTTTAAAAAAGGACAGGGGAAAGCTTGAAATCTAAATTTCTTCCCAAGTTGACATAAAATCATGAATAAATTCTAGGGAACTAGTCATTAGACCATCTCCAAATCCACATAACCATTCTATTGCTTAACCCACATCTCTCCACTTTTCCTATAAAAGTAGCAGGACATACTGTAAAATGCTCTACAAATATCTATATATGATATACCTACAATGTTCCCTTAGTCCAGGTTAACCTGTAAAAAAATGAAATATTAGTCAGGCACAAGCTATTTTTTTAAACCCTTACTTTCTATCTTAGAATTAATACTATGGCTTAGTTCTAAGGCAGAAGAGCAGTAAGGGCAAGGTGATGGAGGTTAAGTGACTTGCCTGCCACTTCAGACGTAGCTAGGAGGTATTGGAAGCCAGATTTAAACCTAGGATCTCTTGTTGCTATGGCTGGTTCTCATTCCACTGAGCCATCTAGCTGCCCCCAAAACCTTTTCTTAATGAAGCCATGATAATTCTATGTAATCACTACTTCCTTTTCTATATGTTCAAAAATCCTCCTTTTAATAGTTCATTAAAGATTCTCTCCTTCCTTACCCCTACTTCCCAGGAATAGAACTCAGGCTCACTAATCTATAGTTTGTGGACTGATTTCTACTGTGTTCCCTCCCCCTCAAAAAGGACATTTTTTGTCTCCTCCCCTCATCCCCCGTGCTCTTGCTTTCTAGGTCTCTATACTCTGTAATTTCCTTCAAAAACCATTAACAGTGACTCAGCTATCATTTCTGCCAGGTCTCTCACTCTCCAGAGAAGTAATTCAACTTGGCCTACTGACTTGTACTCATCAAGAGTAGCTAGGTGAAGGGCCATAATTGGTTTTGTCAATTTTATAGGGTACTGCAAGATTATTTATCAAAAAGATTCTACTACTCTGTGTTTCTACCAGTAATGGATGAATATACTTGTTTCTTCATAGTCTTATCAGAACTATTTCACCTCTTTAATTATTTTGGACAATTTAGTGAACCAGAGAGGCATCTGCTGATTATAAATAAGGTTGGAGTTTATTTCAAATGTCTATTAACAATGTTTCCCTTCTTTTGTAAACTATTCATATTTCTTGAGCATGTATCTATTAGGGCCTGAGAGGTGTCTTCAGAAAATTTAACAGTTCCTTGTTTGTTTTAGATGTCAGTATTCTAGTTATCATAATACTAACAATATACTCTAAAATATTAATAAAATAAAGAGCTTCCACTACATAATAATCTTTTATAACTGCATTATTTATTATTACAAAAAATTAGAAACATCCCAACTATCTGAAAATAAGGAAATGTCTAGTTTTTGGTAGGATAATAATTATGATGTTTATTACCAAAAAAAGTATGTTCTTTGATACTACATATGGCTCTCCTTAATTTCTCTCCTCCAATAAAGTATTTCCTATGCACATATTAAAATGATACAAAAATTCCTAGAAATACATAAAGATAAGGTAGCAGAGATAACTTTACTTGTTAATTCTGTCATTATATCAAACGAGGAAAAAATAGGAAGACTTATGGTCACCAAAGTTATTTGCCAGTGTATTGAGAGGAGCCCAGAAGCAATTCCAATTGGAAGTGGGATTCCTGTGCTAATAAAGTTCACTATATGCTCTTTTTTTTTTAAAGCCTTACCCTCTGTCTTAGAATCAATACTGTGTATTGGTTCTAAGGCAGAAGAGCAGTAAGGGCGAGGCAATGAGGGTTAAGTGACTTGCCCAGGATCATGCAACTAGGAAGTGTCTGAGGCCAGATTTGAACCCAGCACCTCCCATCTCTAGGCCTGGTTCTCAATCCACTGAGCCACCCAGCTGCCCCCACTATATGCTCTTTTTGAAGATGGCATTGAACTGATTGCCTCAAGACCTAGAATAATGCAGAGTCTCCTAAATGAGATCACTAATCCCTCAAAAGGGTACAGTCTAAATATACACATAGAAAAAAATCAAATGGATAAAACAATTTATGTAATCTAGACTTTACAGATGGAGAGATGACCCACGGGTGACTGAAGAATAGATTTATCTTGAACAAATATGGTGGACAGATAATGGATTGGCCTTAAAGAAGAAAGAATGCTGGATTGCATTTAGGAAATTGTGCAATGAGTTTAATGACCCCAATCTTCTCCCTGAGAAAAAGGGCTAACTTTTGAATTTCGATATTCTCCTGGTGATGATTTATAGCTTCAAGTTATAATTTCACAAGCTCTAAAGGGCAATGTAGAGGTGTGAGATATATATGAGTGAGTTACATCATATCAGCAATAAATAATCATGAAAAAGAAACAACATAAATAATGTCATCAAGGAGATATATGGGAAAAGATGATGGGGTAGATGTGTAGTGAGGGTGAAGACAAAAGGACAGATAGCCTGTCTGCTTCACTGGTATCCTCACAATGTCAAGAGATACGAGTAAAGCCCTAGTATGGTCAATGACCCCACTATCAAAGATTTATGGATGGATATGAGCAAAAGTAGCTCATAATGAAAATGTGTGGGCAGGTTTTCCCTACTGAAGGAAGTATTCATGTCAACAGGATCACGGATACACCGAATTGTCCAAGTAATGTAACAGAACACTATAATGGAGTTAAAATGTACAACTATGAAGAATGCAAAGATATCTGAAAAGCACTTTATTAAATAATGGAAAGAGAAAAAAATTAGAACTAGAAAAACTATGTATATAAGATCATGTAAAAAGTAAATGGGGGGCAGCTGGGTAGCTCAGTGGATTGAGAGCCAGGCCTAGAGACAGGAGGTCCTAGGTTCAAACCCGGCCTCAGACACTTCCCAGCTGTGTGACCCTGGGCAAGTCACTTGACCCCCATTGCCCACCCTTTCCACTCTTCCACCTAGGAGCCAATACACAGAAGTTAAGGGTTTAAAAAAATTTTTTTAAAGTAAATGGGAATAACAAAGATCAACATATTAGGAAAGAATGAAAAATGGCATTCTGAGAACTGAAATTCACTTATATATTAAAGTTGTAAGACAAGTTGGATTGAGTGAACTAATATTTAGTTAGTTTTTTTTAACTCTTACCTTCAGTCTTAGGATTGATACTAAGTCTTAGTTCTAAGGCAGAAGAATAGTAAGGACTATGCAGTGGGGGTTAAGTGACTTGCCCAGGGTCACAGAGCTAAGAAGTTTCTGAGGACATATTTGAAACCAGGACCTCCTGTCTTCAGGCTCGTGTCTCAGTCCACTCATTAAGCCACCTAGCTACTCTTGCAATTAGAATTAAATTTTTGAAAAATCTGTTTCCTTCTGAATACCAATTCTAGAACTTTTTATCTTTTTTTCCTAGTCCTTGCCAGAGAAAACAGAAGCAAAATGATAATTGAATTGGCTTGCTTACTCTGTTGCCCATTATCATCATCCCATCCAGCCTAAGTAATAGTCCTTCCCATTCTTTCACTTTCCTTCTCCCCTTCCCAGTTTAGCTAAAAATGACAACAAAAATATACTTTTTTGGTCAGCTTTCCTTGTCAACCTCAGCTTATTTTGAGCTTTGGTGCTTCTGACACTGTTATCATGCCAGGATTCTGTTTCCATAGTCTATACATTTTAAAACCTAAGTTGTTCTGTGAGTTTCCACATCAATCTTTAGAGACAGTGTTTTTTTCTTCTTCTTCATTGAAATTCTCTCTAATTGTGTCTTTTGAATTTCATCTCTGAAGGTTTTCTGATAGAATATAAACTGGTTAAAGACAGGAATGGCTTTATTTTTGTCACTGTCACCAATTAATGCCTAGCAGAGGGCATGGCACACTGTGTAGTATGTGCTTATTTATTAAATTTCTTATTGAATCCCATTCCACAAAGGTTGTTTTATGCTATATGCCTCAAAGTCCTATCTTTTGCTGTTTTGAGCTATTTAAAATCTATTCTCTCCAATCTAATCAATTTTCCTTTTCAATCATAAATTTTGAGTTAGAATTATTATTTCTATCCCAGAAATTAGTTTTTCCTTGTTGGTGAGAATCACACACAGAAGAGAATTTTCCTTTTTTGTTCCTCTGCCTTTTGAAGGATCAAATTTTCATTAAGTCAAATCAATAAATTATTGGCTACTCTGATTTTAGTAAAGAGGGAGTTCCAGCAAATGTCCAGATGATTGGCATATTCCATCTATATAGGATGCCTCTGGGTTAAGTCTGTTATCTGTTTCCTGAATACTTTTTCTATTTCCTTTCTGACTGTATGTTCTGCAAAAAATTCTGATGATGCTATTGTTTCCATTTCTGGTTCAGTTGAATTTCATCAAAATGGTTGGCTTTTTATTTCTTCCTCTTTTAGTTCCTGGTACTTCTGCCATAATCATATCTTTTTAACATTCTATACTTCTTTGCCCCATAATCACATTATGTATATGAAATAACTTTGTGAATCGTAAAGTGCTATACAACTGTTAAAAAAAATCAGGCATCAGACCCTTTCAGCATTTTCTTTGCAAGGTCTCTTACATCCTTCCCTTCCCAATGTTACCACTGTGGCATAGACCCTTGCCTGGATTATTTGAAAAAAATTTTTTGTTATATTTTATTATTTTATAGTACTTCTTTTTTATATATTTTATTTTATTATAGTACTTCTCTTCATCCCCTTCCCTCATATCTAATTTTGCTTTTCTCTGTAATGTAAACTATTAATTCCAGGGGAAAGAGGAAGGCAGGGAGGGGTTGTCGCCTGATCATCACCACACAGTATAGCACCCAATTCAAGGATGTAGAGGCTGGACTGAGCATAGACAGATGAAGAGAGACTTGCAGGTGGGCAGCTGGGTACGAGGAGTCGGGCAAAGGTCTCTTCTTTCTGGGCAAGAGGGGCCCCCACCCCAGCAGTCTGTCCCCACACTGCTGTCTCTCCACATGCTGGCTCTTCTCCTTTCACAGGAAGGGTTTTTTTAAGGGTATTTTTTTGTGGGGGGTAGGAGGCTCTGAAATGCTGGGCTGAGGAGCAGGAACAGGAAGAGTGAGCATAATACTAAACACAAGAATTAAAGAGAATTAGCCGTGGTTCCAGGCATCCACTGGGTGTCTTGGAATGTATCCCCTGCAGAGAAGGGGGCACTGCTGTACAGTACTGTATAATAATGTATAATGTTTGTTATTACTATATTTAATGTTGGTAATACTTTACTGAATGTTCAATTTATCAATTAAACTTGAATATCCATATGTATGTACAAGAAAATCATGTTAAATATGGAATTAGCAGGTATTTGCTCATATCCCTAGTTTCAGGTATGGAAGGTAGGTCTTGGAACATTTCGCCCGGGAATACGGGGCCCTACTGTATATATTGCCTTGAAGTGTTATTTAACTGTTTTGTGCGTATAGTTCTACTCACACATTGAATCCATGATCTTATGGTCCCCCACTAGACCCAAACCTAGGAAGTGGTGAAGCCAGAACTAGAATGAAGATCTCCTAATGCTTGGCCTGGGCATTCTTTCCATAATGCTTTCTTGTCTATAATAAACTGATCATCATAATCCACCTTTCATTAACCTCAAGAGGGTTTGCCCTGATCTGTATACACTTCTACTCCTAATTTAATTGTACCTGCAAGCCCCAACAAGACTGGGAAAGGAAAAACAAGCTGTTATTGGGTGGGAGTACGTGGAGAAGAAAGACAGAGGAAATATAAGTACTTAATAATTGTTGTTGATGAACTATTTCTGTGAAGTGATGTAACTGATAAATAGAACATAGTGTGGCTCTCTACCTAGAAAATAAGACTGCCCTAGGCTTTCGTTTCAAAATCTGAGATTTTTATCAGTGTAGACTTAATGACATTTATTCTTTGGGTTCTTTGGAGTGAGGAGAGATGGCGCTCAGATTGAGAGCAAGCAAGGATGCCCGTTGAATCTTCAAAATCAGGTAGATTTCAGTTAAAGTACTTTCTCTGAGATATTTCTCTCAGAACCAAAAGTTTTTCTTGTAAGTAATGAGGAAGGGGGTGGGGGGAGCAGCTAGCTGGTTCAACAGATAGAGAACTAGGCCTGGAGATGGGAGGTGCTAGGTTCAAATCTGGCCTCTGTCACTTCTTAGCTATGGGACCTTGGGCAAATGACTTAAGCCTATTGCCTAGTCCTTATCACTCTTTTGCCTTGGAACCCATACTTAGTACCTTATAGAAGATAAGGGTTGGGTTTTTTTTTCAAAGTAATTAGAAGAACCACCTACTTGATGATGGGTTTCACTCCAGAAGAAAACACATAACCTAATTCTTCAAACTCAAGATGGGATGGGAGACTACAAAGGTCACCCAAACAGCTTTTTTTTTCACGTTTGAATTTTTTATTCTTCATATTTGTTCATTATCATGAGTTAGATCATCTTTTTTTATGATGACCTTTTATTTTTTTTCCAGAATTCATATCAACACAATTTTTTAATATTTGCTTTCTGACATTTTGCAATCTCTGCTCTCTCTTCCTCCCACCTTTTCCCCACTTTCCAGAAGAAGGCAGGCAATATGATATAGGTTGTACATATATTATCATACGATATGTATTTCAAATGGTCCAAACAATTCTGAACAATTCTATCCAACACAGAAAACAACTTCAGACCGGTATATGTGTGTAGTGTGGATCTTTAACTTTTAAATTTAGAAATTTAGAAAATTTCAATCAATCATTAATCAATTAACAACTATCTATGAGTATCTGCCAGCATTATAGAATATGGGTTTATAGTCTGAAGGGAAAGCACTTGAAACAATGAACAATAAACTAATTAATTTTAAATACTAATGTTTTGGTACTATCTATAAATTTAGGAGGAATCCAGGAAGAAAAAAAAGATCAGTCAGTTTTGGTCTGTTTTCCTGAAGAGGCAGGGTGAGCTGAGTTATTAAAAAAAAAAAAAAAAAAAAAAGGTAGAATAGGCAGTAGGGATGGGAAAAGCCATTTCCTCCTCACCTCACACCTCACCCTAAAGGAGAACAACCTGAGTTGTTGCATGACAGTAGAAATGAGTAGGAGTTATGTAGAGGCCTTGGAGAAGATTTGCTTAACTATAGAATAGGGTTTGAATTAGGAAGGGGCAGGTAATAGATAAATATATAGAATGTCAAAAAAAGATGGTCAGTCTTGAAAGTCAAGTACCGGCATTTGGATTTGATGTGACCATATTCTGGTTACCAGACTACTAAGCACTCTAAGCAAAAACATAGCCAGTCTCTTACCTCCTCCTCCCCTTAAACTTAAAAAAAAATTTTTTTTTAATTCAATAAAGTTTAAGTGTTAACAGTTGAAAGGTGAGGGACAACTGGAGAGAGGCAAAGAAACTCTGGATGGTAGTCAGAAAACTTGACTTTAAGTTCTGAAAATTACTAGTTTTGAAACCTTGCACAAGTTATTAAAATTCTTAAATTTCAGTTTCCTCAGCTATAAAATGAAAATGAAAAAGACTGCACTGTTTATAAGTATTTGTAAGAAGAGTGCTCAATAAACTTGAAAGCCTATATAAAGGTAAATTTTTGTTGTTATCTTTGAGTTGTTTCAGTCATGTCCAATTGTGACCCCGTTTAGAGTTTTCTTGGCAAATATACTAGAATGGTTTGCCATTTCATTCTCCACCTCATTTTTACAAATAAGGAAACTGAGGTGAACAGGGCTGAGTGGCTTGCTCAGGGTGACAGCCATAGTCTGAGACTGGATTTGAACTCATGAAGATGAGTTTTTTTGATTTTAAGCCTAGTGCTCTATCTATTACTCCACTTAGCTGTTGAGAACTATTTCTACATTACAAACTCCTTGAGAGGCAGACAGTATGTTACTCACATTGGTATTTACCACAGGAGTAAGGACAAGATGTTTCACACAGTAGATGTTGACTTAACTGAAAGAATACCAACACTAGAGCATGTATTACCAGTGATGGTATTACAGAGCAACATTTGAAGGAATCAGTAGACAAGTTGAGGGCAATAAAATGAACCCGAATCTTTTTTCATAATTGATGTTGCTCACATTCCTTTTATATGCAGAGAAATCTGTACAAATGAATTCTGTTCAAGTAGGGAATGATTTTTAAATGCAGTGAGAATAGGACAGAATAGGACATTTAGAGGGAGACTAAACTGTGTCATGACAACCTAGTCCTGGTATCAAAATGCCTTGTTGTGTTCTGGTAACACACATAAGAAGTTCTGAATAACAGGCTGCCTGGTGGAGCACTACTCATTTGGTTGTTTTTTGGAGAGCATCATCTTTAGGCTGATTAAAAACGCATTGATTCTCTAGGTCAGCCAACACTAAACATCCTGGACAAGTCATAGCATCTGGTTCTCAGCAAGTGTGCATTAGCTAACAGCAGCTGAGGAAGGGAAGGCAGGACATATCACTCTCCCAACTAGAAGAAAAACACAGAGTTAATTGTTGACAAGTTTAATCCACAGGAAAACAATGAGCTAGGAATCAAAACCCAAGGCCCAAAAGACAATCTTTCTTTTGCTATACATGATCTTGGCAAAGAAAAATATTCTTTATAACTTGTCTAAATGAAGAAGAGAATGGTACTGGTGAACTGATGCAGCAGTCTGATTCATTCTCAGCAAAAACAGTAAAAATAAGAAAACAAAGCAGTCTCCCCCAAAAGAAAACATCTTTATCCCTGGCTGTTTCCATGACCCAGGGTGAGAAATAGTACACTGAAAACATATCTAAATGGGTAATAACATGGAAACTGCTTTTGAGGTGAAAAAAAAAAAACAAACCTAACTAAACATAACAGCTTCTGTTGTGCACCTTTACTGATGCCAAACACAGAAAGCCATCTCTGCCAAATATCGACAAAGATCTAGATATAGGTTGCCTATGGAAGGAGCCCGGGATCCCCACTTGTCCCTAGCTCTGGGTACCTCTTCTCTTCATGCCCCCCAAGGCTGCTCTTTCCCTTGTAACCACACTGATAAATAAGCACAGCTAAATAGGTCTTGCGAATCTTGTCTTCCATGATGCAAAATACAATTACCAGAAAGAGTGCTACTGTTCAAAACATGTTCTAACAAGATTTCCTGTCTCAGGAATAAAGTATTAAAAAGATTAATATGCTCTCAAACAGGTATAAATATTAGAGAGGGCTCTCTTGTAATTTTCCTTAGTCTATAAACAAATTAGGGAGTTCATTAGAGCTAAGTGCAGTGTTGTGTTTAGATGTGCAATGATTAATCCTATTACATAGAAAGTGGGGGGCAGGGAGGGGGTTGCACAAGGAGGAGAATGATTTATTTTCTTGCTTCTTCCCACCAGAGAGAATTTGGTTTTAAGTGTACAGATTTTCTTGGTATTAAATTCATGGGTTTTAGAACTGGAATGGACCTTCAAGATTATCTCATCCAAACCCATGGTGTATTTTTTCAGATAAGTGAAATCAGGATGAGAAAGGTTACGTGATGTGTCTAAGGTCACACAGGTGAGTTGGAGAGCCTGGGTCTGACCCAAGGTCCACTAACTCCATAGCTTAGGTTCTTCTACCACACTGAACTAACTAAGGCCATAGAGTTACATATCTTCTTTACTGACCCTAATTCTCCTAAAATCATTTCATTATTTCTTTTGAGAGGCTCTTTTTAAAAAATGAAACATTTATACTCAATAACTTAAATAAACTGGGAAATGTTTTTCTGTAAATGGTTTTAATGTATTTGAAAGACTCAGATTACATATATATATATATATGTATGTATATGCATGTGCACATTTATACCCTCATTTGTTAAAAAAGGACTTAAGGCCATTTACAATTTAACACAAATATAAAGTAGGTCAATTAAAATTATTTTAAAGAACAAAAGCCATTTGAAGGGAACAGGGATAAATGTTACCAGGTACCTGAAATAAAGTATTATTACCATAGTTGAGTACCCAATTTAGTTCAGAGCTTCCCAGCAACTAAGGCAAAAATGGAAATGTGTTGAATTATAGGGATCATCCTCATTATCTGATCAAAAGAAGTACATAATTCCTTTGGAAAGGCAAACTTTTTTTGACAGTGAACTGTAGGATGAATCACTGTCTTACATAAGGGAAACTAATAACATGAAGGACATCTTCAACTATAATTTTAAAAAAGATACAATGAGGCTCTTCAAAAAGGAATTTCATCTATCAATTCCACATATAATATGTATATCTGCATATATATGTGACACACATATATCTACATACACACTGAAGAAATGATATTAAATTTTAACTCAGAAAAAAACCTTTCTATAGAGAGCAAAGATAATATGGTCCAGGCATGCTATTTTCTGATAAGCAAACTTAATACAATGACAAATAGCTTAAAGAACCTTAAAGAAAAAGATATTCCTTAATCTGTTTCTCTCACATATCAGATTTCTCAAAAGGAGCCTTTGGAAGATTCAGATCACAGTTAGGTGTTGGGTCAGTCAGATTATAGGTCACTGCACTAAAAAAAGATCTCTTTGAAAGAGAAAAATGTCTATATAGTGAAAAAATAAAATTATCCCATTAAATATTTTACAGTGAAAGTATTTTTTTAGCATTTCTTCCCATTCATATTAAGATGTTTTATTCATTCTTAATATCATAACTCCCATAATGCTTCAACATACTGGTAAGAGGCCACTGCCAAGATGAGGAAGCCAAAAACAAAGCAATTATTAAAGGCCTTTCATCAAGGTGAGACGTGTGTGTGTGTGTGTGTGTGTGTGTGTGTGTGTGTGTGTGTGTTTGGGAAGAGTGCCTTCTATACCACAGTTTTCTCATTAAACAGATTCATCTGAATACTCCACTAGTCTAACATGTGTGACCAGGAACCTTCTTAAATGGGCAAGTCATCAATTTGGTAACAGTCAACAATGTGGGGGCACTGAAGAGGAGTTCACAGAATGACAGAATTTAGAGTTTCCAAACAACTCAGAGGCCACTTTGTTTTGCCCATAGAGGCTCATCTACATTACACCTGACAAGTGGTGGTCTGGTCTCAACTCCCTTCTCATGCATCTCATCCTAATATGGATGGCTCGAATAATTCAGTCATTTGCTTTGTTTGGTTTTCTCCTTACCTCAGGTTTAAATCTGCCTCGTGGCAACTTTCACCAGGTTCTCCAAATAGTACCTTTGGGGCCAAGCAGAACAAGTCTGATCACTCCTCAGCCCCTCAAATACCTGAAGATTGTTATCATGTGTTGTCTTTGCTTCCTCAGCACCTAGCACAGCACTTTGCAGACAGCAGGTTTTTAATGAATATTTCTTGAATCATTTAACTGAATATCTTATCTTATCTAGGCTACACATCCCATGTTCCTTCAACTGATTCTTATATTCTCCAGTCCTTTCTGTACATAGTGCTGCTTGTCTGGATCATTTCTAAAATGAGGTGCCCAGATATGGACATAGTTCTTTACAGTGGCATGCAAAATTAACTGGGATCAAGTTAAGTAATTAAATTTTTTGAAATACAAAGTGTACATCTTTTTGCATCTCAAAAAATTTTCATATGAAATGTTCTTTTGCTGTAATCACCTGTTTTACATTATTTGGGCTCTGAGTTCACAAGAATTTGACACATAATTATTCATTCATCATAAAATTATACTTTTATTCCATAGGATATTAAGCATACTTTAACAAAAAGTTCATTTTCAAAGTTGTAGTCTTGATTACGATTATAATAAATCTATATGTTTTCAATGAGGTTTAAAATAGGAGAGTTCTCAGAACATTTGATGGATATTTATCTCCATCTCTTGGATAAATTTCTTAACCTTTTAGGATGTGTGGCATAATAAATATACATCTCAGTATATCAATATATTTATTAAAGGTTATCATTCTTGCAGTGTAATCAAAACTTCCAAGCCCACTAAAAGTTAAAAAAGATCCCTAAAACATTTTTGGGTAGGCTGTTTAGATTTTATGAGGTCATTTGGTAATGCAGCTTTGAATGAAAAAAAAAATATCATCAGCCCTTTCCCTCTTTCCCAATTTTCAGTATTCATCCAGTCTTTGTATTGTTTTGTCCATGACAAGCATTTTTTTCATGGCAATGGTTAGCAGTTTGGGGTGTTTTATTTTTTTGGTCTTCTTAATGTTCTGCCAACTTCAAGAAACCTACACCACGTTGTAGAGGAAGAAATAATGACTCCTCCCACTGACAGATCTCTCTGAAGGTCTTTCCTTATTTTCTGAGTATTATTAAGATGTTTTAGAGCAATAGCTTCTCAATTCTGGGCACCATTTTAAATTTTCAATCACTCTTTCCTTCGTGCTTTGGTGCAATTGATTCAATTTCATTATGAAACTAAATAATCCTCTAAACACCAGTAGTTACAGCAATATATCTAATAGTCATTGAAGTGTGCTTTTAAAGAGCTACAATCCATAAACATTTATTAAGAGCTTGTTATATGCCAGGCACAGTCTAAGAGTTGGGAACACAAAAAGAAGCAAAAGAACGTCCCTGCCCTCAGGGAATTTACAATCTAATGGGGAACATAAAATGCAAATAAATATAATCAAAGCAAGCTATATACAGGGTAAATGGGAAATAAAGGAGGGAAGGCACTGGAATTAAGAAGGGTTAGGAAAGACTTCCTATAATAATTGAGATTTTAGTTGGAACTTAAATGAAGCCAGAGAAGCTGGTAATCAGAACTGAGGAGGGAGAGCGTTTTAGGTATGGTAGACAGCCAGAGAGAATTACCCAGAGCCAAGAGATGGAATGTCTTATTGGTGGAACAACCAGAAGGCCAATGTCATTGGATTGAAGAGTTAGGTGTTGGGAAGTATTTCAAAACAGATCACAACTTTAACCACAGGGCTGACCTAGAGATATAAATTTCTGTTTTGTCCACTGCATAATTACCCAAAGCATGTGATTCTAAGAGTGATGTGATCAGAGATGATAACAATAAATGGCATTTACCTAGTGTTTTAATGTTCATACAACACTTTATGTTCATTACTTTATTTCATCCTCACATTAACTCAGGAAGGTTAGAGAGTACTGGTGTAACTGTTTCAATTTTACAGATGAGCAAACAGGCTTATGGAAATGAAGTGACTTGTCAATAGTCATAGAGCTAGTTAGGAACCCACAGTTTCTGGATTTAAACCCATCTCTCTGACTCTAAGTCTAATTCCCTTTCCATAAAGAGAGTTTACCAACAGTGTTTGCCTGTTTAGTAGAGAACATTCTGCCTAATGCCCAAATAGTAGAAGGATTTCTTATCAATAAAGATGATCCTATTTCTAGCCAACAATGTTCTCATTTTATCAAGCTCCCCACAAAACATTTACTCATAACATAAAGAAGATAAAAAGCCTCACCATTCATACCAGACAAAATGGGTGAAGAGTGAATATTGCCTAGCTTTGACTTGGACTCCAGTAGGAAGACTATTCAGTTACTCTAACACCATATATTGTCATTGTTGTTGTTTGTCCTTTGTTTTTAATGGGGACCAACAACATCATGGGGTGATGTCTTAATTTGCTTCTGAACTGGATTTAAGTGAGACAGAGTTGCACAAAGTCATCGGCTCACTCTCACTTCCAGAATCATTAACGTCCAACAGCCAGACAAAAGACAGGAAGACTGGCAACGACCAGGGATGCAGTGGGTGACCTTGAGGTCTTCACTATCTGACCGAGCCCTAAGCGCTCCACAGTGCCTACGTCTACCCCCTCCATGGCAGGTGGAACAAACCGTTCTCATCTGTCCATGCCACAGGGGAAGTCTTCACATGCTTCAGGAAGGCATCTCCCTAACTCCAACCTGGTTCTGCTGCCTGCGCAGTATGACCTTACCAGGGTATGGTCACTGCATGTGTTACAGCTTCTTGAGCCACAGGTGAGAACTGGGTGAAAGATAGACACCAAAGGTAGCTAAGCAGCCCTGAAGAGGGCACAGCAAGCCCTCAGACTAGAGATTCTAGTCCTCCTAGAACCACCATGTATACATCTTGGATAAAAGTTGAAGATAAAACTCAGGTGAGCCCAGAATTGCATTGCAATGGATCAGGCTGAATCCACTTGATCACATCTTAGAAATGACAGTTTTCAATAATTTCAAATGAAGTGCTACCAAAAAAACCTACTTTTTAAAGTCTACCTTGCGATGCTATATTGGTACAAAGGACGGAACAGTCCTTTAATAGACAACAGTGCCTTAACAGCCTATAGATGAGCTCAGGAAGTCCAGCATCCTGCCCTGATGCAATGATCACTCTGACTCACCATCACAGGCCTTAAAAGCAGGCTGCCCAGCCACCAAACACAATGAGGCTTCAGAAAAGGACTCTGATAGGAAGGAAGTGATCCATGCCCTTAAGAAAGAAATTCTCAAAAGAGGTAACAAAAAAGGCCTTTAATTATCTTTACTTGGGCCATTGGCTAAAACTAATCATTAAATTACCATATAATTTATAACTGATTAATAGATTAAAAACACTAAAAGGTCCTTCATTCAACAAGGAGATTGGTATCTATAGAATAGCAGCCAGGACCATCCAGTTTTCTTTTCATCACTTTGATTATTAAATGCAAGAAGCGCACAGAAGAGATAGATATCTCAGCTCAGAAACAATTTACATTTTTGTTCATCAAGTAGTTTTCATTAAAAAAAAGAAAGATTAGAAAAGTCATCCCTATATGTTATCTTGGAAAAATACAGTGATATATTGCAAGTAAAATCCTGCTAACAGGAGAAAAATCTAGACTCTAAAACAGGGGTCGGCAACCTTTTTGGCCGTGAGAGCCATAAACGCCACATTTTTTAAAATGTAATTTCGTGAGAGCCGTACAGTGCTCACAGTGCCGCTCCTGTAACAGTGCCTGAAAAAAAATTGAGCCATACGTTGCCGACCCCTGCTCTAAAACATTATATTTACTCTCAATAGCAACATACCCTTTATGTATGTCATGCGCCTTGCCTATTAGCTACTTAGTAGGCCCACCACAGATATTATTCAGTATAGTCAATAAGCATTTAAATGTTTACAATGTGTGAAGCACCATATTAATTTCTGGGGATACAAAAGAAGCCAAAAAGTGTCCCTGCTTTCAAAAGAAGCTTGCACTCTAATGAATGAGACATACATGAAAAAACTGAAATGCAAAGAAAAGACATATAGGGCAGAGGGAAGGTAACCTCAAATGGGAGAGTAATATGAGCTGGCTTTTAATTAATTGAATTGATAAATCATTAGCCTAAGATTGATTACCAGGGAAGCTGAGTTCCACTCTTAGCTTCATCAGTTACCATAGACCAAACTCCTCTGTGCTATTCCCTTTTCTCTTTCAAAAGAATCAACAGGGATTACTGTTAAAAGAAAACACAGCTGAGCTTTTCCATGACAGAAACTACAAAATAGTATAAATAAATAGATAATGATAATAAATTAAGTGACAAAAATAAAATAAATATAAAATAGAATGAAATCACAAGATCATATACTTGGAACTGGGAGAGACTTTAGACGCCATTTAGTACAACCACCTCATTTTACAAAAGACAAAACTGAGGCCCAGAAAGGTCAAGTAATTTGCTCATGGTCACAAAGTCCATGGCCATATAGACACTAGTCAGCTTCTCAGGCAGGATTTGAACTCAGATCTTACTGATGCCAAGCTCAGTGTTTTTTCCACTACATGACTCAGCTGATATATCAAGTTTAGCAGACATGAAATCATATATAATTTCTTTTGATTAAAATTTTTAAAAGGTTACTGTCTCTGACTCACTGACCTGGGAATAGTACACAAGGGCATAGATAGTAATATTTCCATGTATTCATCTAAAACAGTTCTGCCTTGTGGGACAAAAAGAAAAGAGGAACGAACTGACTGGTTTTCAGTTCCCCACATTCTCTGCTAAACTCTGCGAAATTCCCTTCTAAGCAGATAGAAATTAAAGGCTGAGTCAGAAAGCCTTAGTCACTGTTTTCTTTCTTATAAATACCTGCCTACATAAGCATTTCAGCAGTGTGATGTTTTCATTCTGTCATTATGCAATCAAATGATAAGGAATATATTCAAACCTTCAGAGTATTTATCATAAAAACAATGGATAAGCCATACTGTAGTATTGGGTTAGATAAGAAATAATTCCATTTTCCTATGTGGACATTCATTAAACCACCAAATATTTATGTACTGTCTCCATGTGCATAGCACTGTGTTGGGTGCTTTGGCATATTGCCTCAGGATTATGTCTGCAGAAAGAAGCTTCCTTATAAGGAACTCTCTCTGAAATATATTCCATTTTTACCTGTTTCTTGTAATAACCGAACTAATGCCCTCAAGTCCCTTCTTAATCATAACTAATGAAAACCTTCAGGTTATGACTTCTAATCACTTCACTGCATAAATTCTCTATTAATTTTTCCTCCTGCAATTTTAACAATTAAAATCACTTTAGATTCTTTTTTCATAATTTAGCTTTCCTTGAGCAGACAGTAACAAAAGTGAAGAATAGTCATCAAAATGTGTGGCAAGAGGTCATAAAAACACACTAGCTCCCATCAGGCAGTTTATTCTAAAAACAGGGAACATTCCCTACAGTCTCAAAAATGGAAATTTAAGATCAGTAAGAGCAAATACTACTTCAGCACAACAGATAATAAGCTTATGGTAAAATTAACTAAGAAGTGGAAAGGGTAAATATATAAACAGTTCCACAAAAAAGTTCAGCTAAATTCACAGATTTATTAAAAACAAGTACTTTAGGGAAAGTAAGAAATTAATGGACATATCCTTCTATGTCATTTGTTATGCCAAAGACAAAATATGGAGCTACACAGATTCAGTCAGGCAATTCTTAAGTAGGATTATCTAGAAAACTCAGTTTTAACACTAAAAGAACAAATTACCTTACTGGGAAACAATAAGATGATATATTAAAGAAACCAATATAATAGCTGGGGAAGAGAAAGAGAGAATATCTGGTGAACCTATGTATGGTTAAGCAACCACATACCAAAAGTATTGATTGTTAACTGGAATCAGAGGTCTCTAGGGGCATGTCTAGGGGCATGTCTCTATTTTAGGTAGGATGCTATTTTTTTAAATAAAAATTTTAGATGAAGACTTTAGAAGGCATTCTTACAAAATCTATGAATAACAAAAATCTAAGAAACAGATAAATGAGTAAATAATGGAATAAGGATCCAAAGAAATCTTGACAGGTGGAACGAAAAATCACAAGATCAGAGAATTTGAATCTAAGAAGATGAAATAGAATTCAGATAAATGTCATGTTCTATTTTTAGGTTTAAGAAAAAAATCAAGGCAGAAAAAATGTTTAATACAGTCTCAAAAGTCTAAGTGTATTTTAAATCTTTAGGAGCTTATTAAAATTGAACTAAAATTTTTGGGACTGTATATTCTGTAATGGGCAAAATATATTTGAGATATTACCTTCAACTTTAGCTGGCACGTTTTAAGAAAGTTACTCTTAAGCTAGAGCATGCCCAGAAAATGATGATCAAAATATCAAAGGATCTAGAAAACATGTCCCTTGAACAGTGGAAGAAATGGAAGATGCTTAGCCTAAAAAAAGATGAGGAAATACACAATACTTTTCTTCTTAAAGTGCTAAAATGAGAAAGAAGAATTAGACATTCTGCACAGTATAAAGTAGAAGAATTAGTGCCAAATAGGTAAAAAAAAAATAGAGGGAAAAAAATCTCAGAATCAACATAAGAACTTTCTATTAGGGCTAATTAAAAATGGAATAGATTGATTCATGAGGAGCTGACCTCCTATCACTGGGAGTATTCAAGGAAAGGCTGAATTATTGTATCAGAGAAGGTACCTTCACCGGTTAGAAAATTAAATTAAATTAACCCTTCAAATCCTCCTTGGCTTCTGCTACCACAAGTCAGCAATCTCTCTTCCTTTGAAATTCATATCATCCAATTGTATCACCCTATTTAGATCCTTCTTGCTATAATTTACCAATTTATTTTTAATTAACAATACTCTGGACTCCAAATTGGTCCTCTCCAGAAATATCCTCTACATTACAATTATCTTTGAGAATCAATACTTCCATTCCATCACAACTGTGCCCCTTACAGCACAAGAACTGTGTTCTTGCCCTAGTGCAAATGATGTTCTCATATTTGTTTATTAGCATTTCTCTTTGCTAATACAGCAGTCAATAATAGCAATGTTAGAGTCTAAATGTATTTGCTCTGTGTTTATTTATAGAAAAAAATTTTGTTATCAAAATCTTCTTCTCAATTTTTCCTTCATTATCCTTCTAGGTTCGTCATAAAATGTCCTCAAGATGATCCAGTTTTTTGTTTGTTTGTTTGTTTGTTTGTTTTATATTTTTAACCCTTAACTTCTGTGTATTAGTTCCTTGGTGGAAGAGTGGTAAGGGTAGGCAATGGGGGTCAAGTGACTTGTCCAGGGTTACACAGCTGGGAAGTGTCTGAGGCCGGATTTGAACCTAGGACCTCCCGTCTCTAGGCCTGGCTCTCAATCCACTGAGCTACCCAGCTGCCCCTAAGATGATCCAGTTTTGAACCAAACCTTCTCTGAATTTTGTTTGTCCTCCACTGGTTCTCACTGCTTTAAGAGGTAATAAGTTGTTTTGTTGTTTTTCAGTTGTGACCAACTCTTTGTAAAGCCATTGGGGTTTTCTTGGCAAAGATACTAGAGGGGTTTGCATTTCCTTCTCTGGTTCATTTTACAGATGAGGAAACTAAAGCAAACAGGGTTAAGTGACTTGCCCAGGGTCACACAGCTACTGTCTGAGGCCAGATTCAAAATGGAAATGAATCTTGACTCCTAGCCTGATGTTTTATCCACTGCGCCACCTAGCTGCCAATGAGGAAATAAGATCTTTCACTATTTTCCTTAAATTTTAAAAATGAAATTAGAATTTAAATCTTTATCCCTTTTGGTTACCAAATCTGTATTCCTCCTAGTTGCCAAATCCAGCTGCTTGGCATGGAGATCAGGTATTTGCTGGCTGAGGTACCTTTAGGCTTCCTGCTTCCCTTCTTACCCTCATTGATTTATACTGGTTAAACTTCTTTAGGAAATGGTTATACTCTATATAGATATCCATTCTTTTATCCATCTTCCAAGATCAACTAGCTTACTTAAATTGCATATCATGTAGGTATGTAATGTTCATTTTACAGATGAGGAAACTAAGGCAAACAGAGTTAAGTGACTTGCCCAGTATACCTCATTTTAGTATACCTCATATTTATTCTTCTTGAAATTTAATGTTGATTTTTATCTTTATTCTTTTTTTAAAAACTCTTACGTTCTGTCTTGGAATCTTGGTTCCAAGGCAGAAGAAAAAAGGATCCAAGGCATTGGTCAGGACTAGGCAATGGGAGTTAAGTGATTTGTCCAAGGTCAGATAACTAGGAAGTATCCAAGGCCACTTTTGAACCTAGGACTTCCCTTCCCAACCCTGAAGAGAGAGAGAGAGAGAGAGAGAGAGAGAGAGAGAGAGAGAGTGAGAGCGCACTCTCTTTCACTTCTCAATGACTCTCCCCAAACCACAGAAAATTCTCTCCAACCAAGTACTTTGACACTGCATTTGTCACAGTTCTGACCNGAGAGAGAGAGAGAGAGAGAGAGAGAGAGAGAGAGAGAGAGAGAGATTGAGAGCGCACTCTCTTTCACTTCTCAATGACTCTCCCCAAACCACAGAAAATTCTCTCCAACCAAGTACTTTGACACTGCATTTGTCACAGTTCTGACCTTTTTTTGATATTATTTTCTATTATATTATTGTGGCTATTCCTCAAATTTTCCTTGAGTATGTTATATGGACCTTTCCTTTGTCTCCATCCATTCTTAACTCATAGTATACTTATTATTTGTTTACATAGAACATACCCCTTAGTAGATGGAATTCCTTAAGAGTAAATACTGTATCATCTTTCAACTTTTTATCATCAGTGTCCACCAAAGTTCCTAGCACATAAACGTTGTTGAATTTATTGTAAGTCCCTGACAACTTTTAAGATTCCATGGAGAAATGACTAAGTGTCTGAGCAGACTTCCCTCTGTACTCTCTGCTATGTGTTAATTTGGCAAGTGATATTTATTTGGATTTGACCTTACCCTCAGGGGGTGCAATGTGACAGCATGAAAAATGTTAATCAGAGCCAGGAAATGAAAGTTTTTTACCCATGACTCTACCACTGATTCAATGTGTGATCCTAGACAAGCTACAACATATCTGAGACTAGGTTGAATCATTTTTAATTAACTTATGTAAAGAAAGTGTTATGCAGATACAAATGATGCATCACCATACAACATCCTGAAGTTGCTGCCAAGTGACTTATTAAATGTAAAATCTCAGGTCTAAACAAGTTATGGTGTGGTACAGAACTCTACAAGTCAAACCTGGAATATAATATCAGATACCTTAGTGAACTTTTTACTTTAGGTAAAAACTGAGGTAATCAAAAGGTGATAAAACAACAATCACTGAGTAGGATCTCTGAAAAAGCTGGTTTTATTTGAGTGGAATGTTTGGGTCCATATTCTGAATAACCAGTTTTAGAACACTTTATTACCTATCTGAGATGGGATTTGAGAAGCTAATCAATATGATCTATGTAACTAGCCCCAAACTCCTGAGCAACAATTTCTCATCCCCATCTATCTCTTGGACATCAGTATCTATGAATGTACCTTGGAGATCTCAAACCCAGCATGTACAAAACAAAACTCATCATGTTTTTTCTCTAATCCTTCCATTTTCCAAACTTATTCCTGTCAAGGCACTACTATCCTGCCTATACTTGCAAGAGAAGTGTCACCTTCAACATCTCACTCACACTCACCCCACATATCCAATCTGTTCCCAAATCTTGTTTCCACTTTCACGGAATCTCACATACACCCTCTTTTCTTCACTCACGTTACCACCATTTTATTGTAGGCTCTCATAACGTTGAGCCTAGACTAATGTAATAGTTTTATGGCTGGTCTCCATGTTTTAAGTCTTTCCACTCCATCCATTCTCCACTCAGCTGTCAAAATGATCTTCCTAATGTTTAGGTGTGACCCTGCCACCGTTCCTGCCCAGTTAGGTCTAGATGCTCCCTCTTACCTCCAAGATCAAATATAAAACCCTGTTTGACTTTTAAAGTCCTTCATAACCTGGTCCCTTCCTACTCTTCCGGTTTTATTATAGTTTACTCTCTTCCAGGTATTTTCCAACCTAAGGATACTTAATGGCATCCTTGTTGATCCCTGAACATAACATTCCATCTCTAAACTCTGCCTTTTCACTGGTTGTTACTCATGCCTAAAATGCTTATCCTCCTCACCCTCTACCTCCTACTTTCCCTCAAGACTCAATTCAAATCTCACCTACAGGCAGGATTCTGTTTCTTCTCCTCCCTCACCCTCCAACACAGTGCAAATACCTTCTTTTTGAGGTTTCCCTGCATTTACAATGCAGAAATCTTATATGTATAACTTTTTTGCATCTTATTTTCCTTATTAGAACTTGAGCTTTTTAATGGCAGTGATAATGTTTTTCCTTTTCTTGGAATCCCCAGTATTTAGCACAGTGCCTGGTAAATACTAGCATCTATTAAATGTTTCCTGACTGACTGACTAATTGATGATTTAGGAGGGAAAAAAAAACAGGTCTGCGAATCAGAAGATCTCCATTATTTTACCAGTCATATGACTAATGAACTGTTTGGTCTTAAGTAACTTAACCTCCTTGGACATCAGTTTCATCATCTGTAAAAATGAAAAAATAACTGCCCTATGTATTTCATAGGGTTGCTGTGAAGAATGAGTGAGATAGTAAATAGGAAAGCACTTTGAAAACTTAAAAGGACTAAACAAATATAAGACACTTAAATTACTTGGGTCTTTTTGCAAGAAGACTATGAAGATAAAAGAAGAGCCAAGGTTTCTTTCTCTCTTTCAGTCCTGATTTTTTCATTAAAAATCTAGACATATAACAATCAACATATGAATCAACCCACAAAATGTGTAGATTCATCTACATACACCTTCACTTTGCATTATTGGTTAGTCATTTTGTAAATGAATTGGCTATACTAAAATTTCCATTTTAATATCCACAGAAAGAATATTTTCATACCACCATTATTTGTATATATTTTCCCCTCTCCTCCTGTCTAATTAAATCCAACTTTACCTTCGTAATCAAAGCAGGTAGCCATGGTTGTAGTTTATGGAATTTTCAGAAATTCACTTTTAAATTCAGAAATGAGGAATGCCTTCTTTACAAACAATATCTAAACTCAACTGGCCTTCCTCTAGGTATCTCTCTCTTTTTTTTTAGGTATCTCATAAAAGTAAAATTATGATTTTTGTTTTTTACCTAGTATCCTTCCCTTTAATAGACTGAAATGGCCAAATGGTCCCTTTGTAGCCACTGGACTACTTTTTTTGTTTCATGCCATCATCTCTTCCTTCTCTTCTAGTACATATACTGTTATACAAATATAAAAATCATGTCATTGCACATATTATAATATGTTCATGTACATATAAATATTTATAAATAATAAGCTGAAAGCAGGACAATGATTATTCCTTAATATTCAAATGAAGTAAAAGTGTTGTACTTTCTAACTCAATAGCTCTTCTCTTTCAGAAAGGTACAAAAATACCTAGATTAATTTATGTCTTCAATTACAAGCTATTAATAGTTTCACTCAAAGGACTTTTTAAAAGGATATTTTATTTTACCAATTACATGTAAAAAGATTTTCTACATAAGTTTTCTGAAGTTATAAGATCTAAATTGTCTACCTCCCTTCCTTCTCTCCCCCTTCCCAGAGATGATAAGCAATTTGATCTGAGTTATACATGTATTGTCATGTAAAATCTGTTTTCATATTATTCATTGTTGTAAGAGAATACTCATATAAAATCAAAACTCCAAAATCAAAACCAAATAAACTAAAGTGAAAAATAGTATACTTTGTTCTGCATTCTGACTCCAACAATTCCTTCTCTGTAGATGGATAGCACTTTCTCATAAGTCCTTCAGAACTGTCCTGGATCTCTGTATTACTGAGAGTAGCTGAGTCTTTCACAGTTGATCATCTCACAGTATTGCTGTTACTGTGTACAAAGTTCACTCTTCATCAGTTCATGTAGATCTCAAAGGAATTTTTAATTAAAAACAAAGTGTTCTAATAAATACTATTCCTTTATAACCTAGAAGATACACTTTTAGGAATATTAGTAATTAAAAATCAGTTACATTATAAATTCTTTTAAGTTAACAGCATACATAATTATAGTGCTGTATGATATGCATTTTTTCCATCATGATGGCCTGGATTTATGAAATAATTAGCTCTGATTCCCACTTCCTAAAATTTTGCCTTGTGATGCTCTAACCTTTAATTCCATTACCCACCTACCAGGTTAAGGGGGAAATTAATATTTATGATCTCATAGGCATATTATTTAATCAAACTAGTAAATAATTTTAAAATTACATCTGTATCCATTCAAACTGAATAGATTTTTTGTTTGTTTTTGAAGAACTGATTGAATTCTGATTATTGTTCAGATGTCATATTTCTCTCTCTCTATATATATATATAATATGCATATATATATGTATATGAAAAGTCCACAACAATTTCAATTATCTACAATAAATTCATGTTATTCTGTGTTTGGTTTTTACAGAAAATTTTTGGGGAAAAAAGGGGAACAAATAAAGGTATTGATTAAATTAGCTATTCTGTTTTAGAACAGAAATATCCCCTTACACTATTCCTTTTGATTAAGCTTTCATTTTTAAAAATACATACCTTCTAGTTTAGAATTGATACTAAATATCTGTTCTAAGGCAGAGGGGCAATAAGGCTAGGCAATGGGGGTTAAGTGACTTGCTAAGGGTCACACAGCTAGGAAAGTGTCTGAGGTGTGACTCTAATTCACTGAGCCTTCTGGCTGCCCCTATAACTAAGCTTTAATATAAGAAAAATATCCCTTTGGAGAGTGAATGGAAGTTCAGCACCATCACGAATATCAAAGTCTGAGCTGAGGATCTGGTGTAAGAGGCCCTGAGAGGAGAACTGAGTTCTTATGCTGAGGTCCAAGTTGAAAAATGAAGAATGAGTGATTGAGTTTGTCAGCGGAAAAATGTGCTGTTAGAGGCCTTGATTTCTTGGCCTAGTAAAGAACACAAAACTGGCTTTGTCATGGAGAGCTAAGCTCTAGTTAGAACAACAGTGGAGAGACATTAAGAGGAAGGTGAGGAGGAAGAGAACAAGCATTTATGTAGTGGCCTACTGTGGGCTAGGCATTACATTAAGTGCTTAAAAAAAACACACACACCTAAAATAGTAGCTCATTTGAAAATTATCTCATTTTGAAAAGTGAGTACTAGGATTGATTCTTGCCTCTGATATTTAGCACATTGGACAAGTTTTCTCAATATTTGCTTAGCCTACCCAAAGAATTGCTGTTTGGAAAGTGCTTTGTAAATCACAAGGTGCTTTATAAAAATGAGTTGTCACAGGAAGCCGTTTATTAAAAAGTCTTTTGGATCTCTCAAAATGTCTTTTGGAAAACTACATGATATGCTAGAAAGAAAAACAAAACACAGGACTTGGTGTCAGGAAAGACTTCCAACTCTTTTATTGACTGACACTGTAATCCAGGGCAAGTCATCTAATCTCTTACAGGCTGAATCTTCTCATCTATAAAACTCTAAAATTAATATTTGCATCGCCCATCTTATAGGATTCATGTAAGGAAAACTCTCACTAGACCATAAAGAACAATATAAATGTAAATTCCTTTTATTGGGGCCAATATGTCTACCAATTATTTAGACCTCAAGTCCCATCTGTCAAATCGGCATAGTCGCATGTATTACACTGACTAGCTATTGATAGGCTAATGCTGAAATAGATATGGAAAGGCTTTGTAAAAGTTAATATTGCTATAGGAACACAAAACATTATTTATGATAATTAAAACAGGTGGTAGTAAATAAAAAATGAGAAAAGTGGCCAACCCTGGCCAAGTATTTACAGCAAAGATCTGGAAGGTGATATAATTGTGAATGAGTGCATTGGGAGATCAATTTTCAGGATATTTGAAAGGGCAGAAGTAGAAAAGTCTCAGACCTTGTTATAACACAAAGAAGCCGACTAATAAAATTAATTAAGCAACCAATCAACTAACATTTATTAAGGCTTACTATGGGTCAGGCACTATGCTGAGATTATAAAGAAAAAACAGATAGTGTCTGTCCTCAAAAAGTTTATATCCTAATGAGAGAGTCATCAGGTATGTAAATAGATACATATATGATACATGGTTGATGTAAGATAGCCTTAGAGGGGAAGGGTACTAGGAAGGCCTCCTGTGGAAGGCAGTACTTGAGCTGAGTTTTGAAGGAATCCAGGGGTTCTAAGAGCTGGAGAAAGGAAGAAGAACATTTCAGGAATGGGGGACAGCTAGTATAAAAGTCCAGAGAAAAGAGGTAGATGTCCATCCAGTGCAGATGGACCATAGAGGATATGAAAGTGAATAATGGATAAGAAGATTGGAAAGATAAGAAAGAATAAAGTTGTAAAGAGCTTTAAATGTCAAAAAAAAGTGCTTCTATTTGAGGCTTTAGGTAATAGGGAGCCACTGGAGTTTATTAAATGGAGTATAAAATGGTCAGACCTTCACTTCAGGAAATTTCTTTTGTAGAGGATGGAAGAGAATGTGGTGCAGAGGGTGGGGGGATTGAGGCAAGGACGAAAATTAGGAGCCAATTAGAGGCGTAAGAGGTGATGAAGCCCAGAGCTAGGATGGCGACTATATGAATGGAGAGTAGGAGGGAGTGCATAGGAGACATGTAGAGGTGAAAGTGGAAAGATTGGCTATACGAAGTAAGAGGTAGGAACTGAGGATGACAAAAAGGTTGTAAAACAAAATGACCAGAAGGATAATGATATCCTCAACTGAATAGGAAAATTCAGAATGGGAAACATACTTGGGGAGGGGATTAATGAGTTATGTTTTGGATATATCAACTTTGCAATGCCTGTGAGACAGGTCGTTGGACTATCATTAGGCAATTGGTGATGTAGCACTGGAGCTCAAGAGAGGCTTGAGCTGGGATTGCCATATAGATCTGAGAATCATTAGAAGAGAAATAACTGAACCTGATGAAAGCTGATGAGATTACCAAGTTAAAAAAAGAAATGACAACAGGACCCAGAAAGGCCTTGAAAGATACTTTCAGTTAGTAGGCATGACACATAAGAAGATTCAGACTGAGAAGGATTGGTAAGACAAGTTCAGACAGGTAGAAGGGGTCAAAAGAAAACCATGGCACACATACAAAAGAGAGTACTCAGGAGAAGGTGATCAATTTATCACATGCTGTTCTTAGGTCAAGAAGAAGAAAAGATTATTAGACAGCAATTAAGAGATCATTAGTAAATCTTTTGGGCGTCAAATGAGAAAAAGAAGGCAGGAGTGGCTATTATGATTTCTGACAAAGCCAAAGTAAAAATAGATATGATTAAAAAAGACAGGGAAGGTCATTACATCCTGATTAAAGGCAGTATAAACAATGAGGAAATAACACTGCTCAATAT
>NC_058131.1:114858573-114976401 GCF_016433145.1 Gracilinanus agilis | reverse complement strand
TGGAAAAGGAGGGTATGTCCTTCAATTGGGGAATGGCTGAACAAACTGTGGTATATGCGGGTGATGGAATACTATTGTGCTAAAAGGAATAATAAACTGGAGAAGTTCCAGGTGAACTGGAAAGACCTCCGGGAACTGATGCAGAACGAAAGGAGCAGAGCCAGAAGAACTCTATACACAGAGACTGACATTCGGTGGTAAAATCGAATGTAATGGACCTCTGAACCAGCAGCAATACAATGACCCAGGACAATTCTAAGGGATTTATGGTAAAGATGCTACCCACATTCAGAGGAAGGACTGCAGGAGAGGAAACATATAAGAAAAACAACTGCTTGAACGCATGGGTTGGGGTGGACATGATTGGGGATGTGGACTCGAAACTACCACACCAATGCAACTACCAACAATTTGGAAATTGGTCTGGATCAAGGACACATGACAAAACTAGTGGAAATGCGCATGGGTAGGGGGGGTGCGGGAGGGGGTTGAAGGGGAAAGGAGGAGCATGAATCATGTAACCATGTTAAAAATGAATATTAATAAATGTAAAAAAAAAAGAGATCATTAGTAACTTTGAAAAAAACTATTTAAGTTGAACAAAGAGAAGTGAAGCTAGACTGCAGAGAATTTAGAAGTGGGGGGGAAGTGGAGATAGAAACACCTACTGTAATTTTTTTTTAAAAAGAAGTTTAGTGGGGAAAAGCATGTAGCCAATAGGATCTAGTGAAGGTTTTTTTGAGATTAGGGCAGACATAGCAAGGAAGGAACTACTAGGGAAAGTTTAGAAAGACAGTAGGAATGGCAATGGAGGCAATCTGATAAAGAAGACAGGAGGGAATAGAATGATAGGAGCAGGTAAAGGGATGTGCTTTGGCAAATTAAAGGGTCTCCTCTTCACTTAGAGACAGACTTGAAGTAGGATATATTAGAAGAAGATGAGGTTAGAAGGATGTAAGATAAGGAGAATGGGGAAGAGAAAGTTCTTGGCAAATGGCCTCAGTTTTTTCAGTGAAGCACGATGAGATCTTCAGTTGATAGGGTCAGGGAGGAGGTGCTTTAGAGGCATGAGGAATGATGTTTTAGAATAATCATTTTGAATAGTAGGATAGAGAATTAATTATGAAGGAGTAGGATTGCCTTCTACAAAGAAATTCTAGTTATGATTAATATTTTATAGCCAACATTTACATAATGCTTCAAAATTTGCAAAGCACTTCATATGTTATTTTATTCTCACAAAAATTCAGTGAGGCAAGTGTTACCATTATCGGTATTTTACAGTTGAAGAAACAGAAGTAAAGGTTAAGGAACTATAAATTTTTGCTGGACCCAGTCAGAATGATATCATAATTTCCTCTACTCTGTTCAGTAGCATACGAGTAGGACCAAAAGAAGCAAATGTGGGAGTAGACTACAGTTAGAGTGTAGTAAAGAATGAGTAGATATAAGAGAAGGGGGGCAAGGAAATTATTTGCAAGTAGAAGATAGGTAGAACTGAACTAGTTACCAATGAGGCAAGATTAGGGAGAAGAGTTTGGCCAATGTGGGAATGATGGCCTGGGCAAATAATAAAGGTGAAGAAAGTTGAAGTCATAATGAGAACAAAGAAGAGGGTAAGGTTTTTAGGTATAGGACAATACCTACTCACCCATTTTTTCTACTTTCCTATCCTTATAAAATATTTATGAGAATAAGCTTGTGTAGCTTATTATTTATGTAATATCAAGGGCATCTTTCATGAAGAAGTGAATAGGCAGGATAAATGATACAAATGATATTCTGGCAGACTAAATCTTTACTATCATAAAAATAACCAAATTAAAAGGAGAATTCAATATTCTATTGTATCTGTTATTTGTTGACTGTAAAAAAGTATCTGATGCAGTCAAACAAAACATCCTCTTAAAGGCTCTCCTCCAACATGATGTCTCTCTTACACATGTGAAAGTCATATATTTTGCCATCATACCTCAAATTGTTGTCTTACTTTGGAAATCCCCTCAAGGCCTGTGGCCCTCTTCCCCTGGGACTTCCCTCAGCTCCTTTGGTCTTCTAGAACTTCCCTCAGAACCTGTGGATTTCTCTTCTTGAAAAAGCTCTCTGTCATGCTGGCTCCCAATTCCATTGATAAATTCCTCCTGGAGCCTCCATTTTAGGGAGGGGCCCAGGCTGCCCAATCTTTATTCCCCTCTTGGTTTTGATTTTCTAGATTTTGCATGCCTAGGCTACCACCTCACCCTGGAACTTTAGCATCTGTGGTCATTTTACCCTGGATTTCCTTCTGCCATACCAGCCTTCTTTTCTTATTGGTGAGTTGCTTCTAGGGCCTCCATTTTGGGGAAGACTCTGGTTAGCCATCCTTCATTCTGGTCTCTGCTTCTGCCTTTCTGGACCTCTTCTGAGTTTACTGTTTTTACATTACTACTCCTGTTTTTCAGCTCCCTTTTGTATGCTATCTTCCCTCATTAGAATGTAAGTTTCTTGAAAGCTAGGACTTCCATTTTGCTTGTATTTATATCCCTAGCATTTAGCACAGAGTCTAACACACAATAAGTACTTAATAAGAGATTGTTACCTTGCCTTGATAACCCTCTGATAATTAATATCAAAATAGAAAATAGGAAAACACACGTTTATTAAAGGTATTTATCATTGCCATGGAGGATATCCAAATTAAAGTCTAAATAGAAAAGAAATTTCCTATAGATCATGAGATTCTCTACTTGCTTCTATTTGAGAATGATATTGGATAGAATTAGGGCGTGCTGAGCCTGGAATAAGGAAGATTTATCTTCCAGAGTTGGAACCTGGCCTCTGGCACTTAATAGCTGTGTGACCCTGGGCAAGTCATTTAATCCTGTTAGCCACAATTTCCTCCTTTGTAAAATGAACCAGCGAGGGAAGTGGCAAATTTCTCCAGTGTCTTGGCCAAGAAAACCCCAAATAAGGTAAACAAAGAGTTGGAAATGGCTGAAAATGATTGACCAACAATTATATAGGTTATATCAAGTCCTAGAACAGTGAAGAGCCTTCCATAATCACTCAAAAGTTGGGTCTAAATATTCAAACAGGAAAAACCAAGTGGATGAATAATACCTCTTGTTCTAGTTTATAATATGCAGTTTGATGGATGATTCACTTATATATGTATGCATATTCATGTCACGAAACATAGATAGTGAGATCCCAGATGCAGAGATGAGAATGAACCACATTTGGGAAATTAGGTAATGCTTTTAAGTAACCCCAAGATTACTGAAATAAAGGAAAGGCTATCTTTTAAACATTATTGCTTATCATAGCAGCTGTTTAGTAAATTCTTGTTAAGTTGGATTAAATTTCAATGATGATGTATAGTTGCAAGTTTTAGAATGCCACAATCTCTGAAGAATTAAAATCAAGTGCAAAATGAAATGAGTAGAATCAGAAAGCTTTATACTTTAACATCAACAGTGCAAATCAACAATTGTACAATCAACATTGTAAAAATGAACAATTTTGAAAAATTTAAGAACTCTGATCAATGCAATAATTAATCATAATTCCTGAGGACCAATGATAAAAAATGCTACCCATCTCTACACAAAAAGGTGATCAACTAATTGCAGAATGAAACCTTTTATGGCATGGTCAATAGAGGAATTTATTTGGATTGACTGTGTCATTAACTATGTCAAAAACCAGTAGACAAGAGTTTTGTTTTTCTTTGAGTAGAAGTGGATGGTAAGAGGTAAAAAAGAAAATGCTTGATAAGGATCACCCAAATGTAGGTGACATGTATTGGCTATATATAGTCTAAAAAGTTTTATTAATAAAGAAATGCAAAAAATAAGTGGTATAATGAAAGATATCAATTGTAGAACTAGAAAAAAAATTGTCTTGTTCATGCTATAGGAACATGAGATAATACCAATGGATGATCTGTGATGCATTAGTATCCATACCATTTAAGAGGACCTAGAGGAAGGTCCCCAAGCATTTTTAGTGGTCTTTATGTAAAGGAATTTCAATGGGACTGAACAAGAACTGCATAGGATGAAAAGACTTGGATGGAGGTTGACTTCTATCATTGGAGGGAGTAATAATTTTGAGGAGATCAGATTCATTAAAATGACATGGTATTTAAGGCAGGACAAAAAAAAACAAACCAACTTAGTTGTACTATATTGCATATTGTTCTACCAGTTTATACTTCAACATTTTATGGTTTGCAATCATAGATATATAGATAAGAGAATTCTGTTTACCAAATGTAATCCTCTAACTGGGATAGAAACCTATTCACTTAACGTTATTGATGGTAATGATGACTGAGATATAAAGCAAAATTAATGCAAAAAGTTACCTAATATACTTCTTCACAGGAAAAGAATGTGACAAATGTATGAAAAATTTCCTGTTTCTAAAATCTTCCTCCAATTTCCCTACAAAAAAAATTGTTTGACTTGATAGGATTCCCCTACAAAGAAACACATATATTCAGCTGTGATTCCTGTTAAAACAGTAGAAAACTAGAGTAGAAATACAGGAACAGGACAAAGCTATATCTAAATGTAAAGGTCAGTTGCCTTTTGGTCACTAAAACCTATTATATCTGATCTCATCTATTCTATAAGTGGCACAAAAATGGATGATTTTGAGATATCTACTATCGGATACTGGTTACATTCTAACCAAGCAAGGTAAATTAGCCCATTTATGACAAAGTTTCCAACTTCTTGAACCATATTTTGAATGTTTTGAATTTAGCAAGTCTTATTAAAGGATTTTCTAGTTACTGTGACATTTCTAAGCCTAAAATTTAATGGGTGAACTGATTCATTTAACTCATTCTTCTTTAAGACTACTAAGTCACCTATAAATTTAATGTGATTGTTGATATTTGGATTTTTTTAAAAAGATGATTATCCTCAAACAGTTCTGAAAGAAACCAGAAGGTTCCCTTTTATCTTCTTAATTTCATAATCAAAGGGAAAAGATTTAGAACTTCAGCTCACACTGAATGACTTCCTTAAAATTAAATGGTCTTTCGATGTTGGATGCCTCTTTAGTAACAATTACTAATATTAATATTTATCACACTGTTTGAAGCATTAAGATGAGCTATTTGTTATCTATGATCTTCAATAAGAATTTGGTTTTAGGGAAAATAGCATCATGCCCTATAGTGTCACCAAAACCTTCCTATTACTGATTTGAAAGAAAACCCTCAATCTATAAAAGCTTCCATTCCAAGTTAGACAGATTATTGCTAACATAAAAGTATAAAAGACATAATAGGAGTTCAGATGTGATAACACACAAACTAGGATATTCTGCAAAAGGATATATCAAATTTTCCCCCCTTATTTTACAATGTATTCCTGCTGCTGGTTTAAAAAACAAAAAACAACCATAAAGTGAATGTCCAAAAGATAGTGTGATCTGTTAATAGGATTCATCATTACTGTGTTGTGCTAGCTACACAGATTGTATTGTTTCCTGGCTCATAAAATGGGAATTTTTGATGTATGAGGTATTCTCTTCTAAAGTGACAATGGCATGACATAAGTTGCAGATTTAGCTAACTGCAGCAATACCATGGATTTGACAAAAATAAATAAAAATTATTAAGAACAAAATTTTAAAATTTAGCAGGGTCCATGAACCTAAAATGCTAGGAATAAACTTGAGCATTTTTTCTCCTTGCCTGAGTTTATATTATTTTGTACCTAAAAAATGGATATTAAGGAAGTAATGTGATTGGCTTCCATTTTAGCAAAATTGATTGTCCATCCAAACATATAGTATAGCACATACAATAGCATTCTATGTAAGGATAATGCTCACTTATATTAGTATTAAAACCTGGGAATCCTGGTCTTTTTAATATGAGGAACTTACTACTTTTGATTTCCCAAATCTTATGAATCTGCTAGTTGTGAAATCGGCCACTCAACAATCATTTATAAATCATTTCTTATATGACAGGCATTGTGTTTAGCACTAGGAATGCAATAAAAAGAAAAAACAACAAACCAGAGGTTGCCCTCAAGAAGTTCACATTCTAATGGGGGAAGCAGCAGGTAAATAACTAGGTAAATACTATATATAGACAGAAAAGAGGGAAGGTAATCTGAGAGAGGAAGGCAGTGTGTGGGAAGGAAAGGCCTCTAGAAGATAGGATTTGAAGTTAGCTTTAAAGGAAACCAGGGAAACTAAGACAGAGTTGACTGGGGAAAGGCATTCTAGGGAAGGGGGATACAAGGGTATAAAGATGAGAAGTGGAGTGCTGTGGAGTCCAGGATAATACTCAGGAGGCTGGTGGTACCCTTTTTAGTAACAGGAAAGTTGGAAAGAGGAAAGGAAGGAAACGAGCATTTATTAAGCCTGTATTATGTGCCAGAAGCTGTGCCAAACACTTTGACAAATATTAACTCACTTAAGCTTCACAATGGCCTTGTAAGATAGGTGCTATTATCATCCCTGTTTCACAGAGGATGAAACAGAAGCAGGCAGCGGCTAAGCCCAGGGACACAGAGCTAGTGCATGAGGTCAAATTTTAACTCAAGTCTTTATGACTTCAGGTCTACCACTTGATCTGCTGCACTATCTACCTGCAACAATCTTGAGGGAGAGGGATTAGGAGGAAAGATAAAGAGCTTTGTTTTCAGACTTGTTAGAACTGACATTTCTAGAAGTTCCATGGGTGTTTCTCTTTTCTCTTCCTCTTCCACTCCCCTTCCTCCAGCCCCACATGCACTAATTATTTTGTCTCCATCAGATTATAAAAGTTTTTAAGTCAAGGACTAAAAGGCATCAGAGAGTTTCCTTTATAGCTAGCTATCCATACCATTCATGTTCAGCACATGGAGACACAATAAAAAACTATTTGACTAAGGGGTGATTTTTTTTATGTGTAAATTGGCTGGTTTTTTTTTTTAAACCCTTAACTTCTGCATATTGACTCATAGGTGGAAGAGTGGTTAAGGGTAGGCAATGGGGGTCAACTGACTTGCCCAGGGTCACACAGCTTGGAAGTGTCTGAGACCAGATTTGAACCTAGGCCCTCCCATCTCTAGACCTGACTCTCAATCCACTGAGCTACCCAGCTGCCCCGTAAATTGGCTGTTTTTAAAGGAAAGACCCTAAACAAAAATGCTGCAAAGTAATCACTCATAATTAGAGAAATGCAAATCAAAACTCTGAGGTACCACCTCACACTTAGCAGATTGGTCAATATGACAGTAAAGGAAAGTAATAAATGTTACAGGGATTGTGGCAAAATTGGGACACTAATACACTACTGGTGGAGTTGTGAACTGATCTAATTATTCTGGAAGGCAATTTGGAACTATGCCAAATTATAACTAGGCTTTAAAAGACTGTCTGCCCTTTGATCCAGCAATATCACTGCTGGGTTTGTATCCCAAATAGATAATAAGGAAAAATACTTGTACAAAAATATTTATAGATGTGCTTTTTATAGTGGCAAAAAATTGGAAAATGAGGGGTTATCCCTCGATTGGAGAATGGCTGAACAAATTGTAGTATCTGATGGTGATGGAATCCTATTGTGCTGAAAAGAGTGATAAACTGGAGGATTTCTATGTGAACTGGAAAGACCTCCAGGAATTGATGCAGAGTGAAAGGAGCAGAACCAGGAGAACATTGTACACAGAGACTGATGCATTGTGGTATAATTGAATGTAATGGACTTTTCTACTAATAGCAATGCAATGATGCAGGACAATCCAGAGGAACTTAAGAGAAAGAACGTGATCCACATCCAGAGAAAGAACTGTGGGAGCAGAAATGTAGAAGAAAAACATAGGATTGATCACATGGTTCGATGAAGATATGACTGGAGATTTTGGCATGAAAAGATCATTCTATTGCAAATAATAATATGGAAATAAGTTTTGACCAATGATACATGTGGAATTGCTTGACATCTCTAGGAGGGAGGAGGGAAAAGAGGAGGGAAAGAACATGAATCATGTAACCATGGGAAAATGTTCCAAACAAATAAATAACTATTTTAGAGAAAGGAATAAGCATGCAAAAATCCTAAGCAAAATACTAGCTGGCAGAATTCAACAATATGTCACAAACAGGATTTACGACAGGAATGCAAGAATGGTTTAATATAAGGAAAATTGTTAACACAATTGATAATATATTATTACATCAATAGATGCAGAAAAAGCCTTTGACAAAATACAACGCTCATTCCAATTAAAATCATTGGAAAGCATGGGTATAAATGTATTTCTTCTTAAAGTGATACAAAGCATCTATCTAAAACCATTAGTCAATATTATCTGTAATGGAGAGAAGCTAGACACCTTCCCAATAAGATCTGGAGTAAAACAAGGATGGCCATTATCACCAACATTATTTAACATATTAGAAATGTTAGCAATAGAGAGAAGAAAAAAAGGAATCAGAATGAGCAAAGAGGTGATAAAATTATCTCTGTTTACTGATGACATGATGGTATATATAGAAAATCCTAGAAATTTTACTAAAAATTCTGTTGAAACTATCAACAATTTTAGTAAAGTAGCAGAATATAGACTAAACCTACATAAATCATCAGCATTTTTATATATATATTACTGACAAAGTCTTGCAAGAAGAGATACAAAGAGATCCTCTATTTAAAAATAAACATAGATAGAATAAAATACCTGGGAGTATTTAAATAATCTGCCAAAACAAACCCAAAAACTACATGAACATACTTATAAAACACAATTTATACAAATAAAGCCAGATCTAAATAATTGGAGAAATATTCATTGTTCATGGATGGTCAGAGCTAATATAATGAAAATGACAACCATACTTAATCTACCTGTGCAATGCCATTCTAATTAAATTACAAAAAATTATTTTAACAAGTTAGAAAAAATACTAAAATTCATTTGGAAGAATAAAAGATCAAGAATGTTAGAGGAATTAATGGTGGGGAGGAAGCAAAGCTAGGAGGTCTAGCAGTATCAGATTTCAAATTGAATTATAACATATTAATTATCAAAACTATCTGGTACTGCCTAACAGAAAGGTAGATTGATGGAACAGAATAGACATATATCAAAAAGCAGCAAAAGATTATAGTAATCTTGCATTCAATAAAATCATAGATCTAGGTTTTAGGGATAAGAAATCACTGGCAAAACTTTCTGGGATAACTAGAAAGTAGTTTGGCAGAAACTAAATTATAGACCAATATCTTACACTATTTCCTAAGATAAGATTAAAATAGATACATGATCTAGACATAAAGAAGATTAAATCAGAACAGGAAACATACTACCTATCATATTTATGGGAAGGAATGGGATTTGTGAGTCAACAAAAGATGGAGAGTATTATGACATATATAATGGGTAATTTTGAGTATATTATGTTGAAAAGTTTCCATACAAATAAAATAAATGCTCCCAAGATTAGAAGGAAAGCAGAAATATGTGTGTGTGTGGGGGGGATGGATTTTGTAGACAGCCTTTTAGAGGCTTCATATCTAAAATATATAGTTTTGTCAAATTCATAAGAATAAAAGCCATCCTCTCATTGATAAATGGGGAAAAGATGTGAACGGATAATTTTTAAATGAAGAAACCAAAGTCCTAAATAAGTATATGAAAAAAATGCTCTAAAGCACTACTGATTAGAGAAATGCAAACCAAAACAACTCAAAGGTCTCTCACCACATACCCATTAAGCTGGCTAAAATGATAAAAGGGCAAAGTGACAAATGTACAAAATACATGGATACCAATGCACTCTTGGTGGAGCTGTGTGAATTGATCCAAACATTTTGGAGAGTAATTTGGAAGTATACCTAGAAAGTTATAAAACTCTATATACCTTTAAATCCAGCAATACTAAGGAGACCAGGGAAAGAGGAAAAGAACTCATATGTTCCAAAATATTCATATCAATTTTCTTTGTGGTGGCAAAAAATTGGAAATTGAGGGGATGCCCATCAATTGGGGAATGCCTGAACATATTGTGGTTTATGATTGTGATGGAATACTGGTGCACTATAAGAAATTATGAACTTAGGAAGAACTACATGAAATAATGAACCTTAAAATGAGTAGAACCAGGAGAATACATAGCCACAGAATTAATGCTGAAGAATAAATTGTGAATATTACCTCCAGAAAGTGAACAGAAAGGTGAAATATGAAAGACTTAATTTATATGTACATGTTGGCTGCCTTGATGATATCTTCTGTAATAACAGGGAGTGTCTGGGACACTTGTGGATGGGAATTATTAAGTAGATATGAAGAAAAGTAAGCTAAACATATAGGGCAATGATGGGCAAACTATTCCCCACGGGCCAGATCCAGGCCATAGTTTGCCCATCACTGCCTTAAGCAATTCCTTAATCACTACATCTGGATGTGGGGGCAAGTGATTAGGGAATTGTTTGAGGCAGTGATGGGCAAACTAAAGGCCTGGATCTGGCCCGTGGGGAATAGTTTGCCCATCACTGATATAGGGGATTTTTTATTTTATTTGTGTACTATCTTCTTTTTCTTTGTATATGAAAATGCTTGTTTGGTTTTGTAAAATTTGGACTTAAAATTTATTTTCATGCACCCCTTCTTCACTATTTTTCCTTCCCATTTTCCTTTATGTATGATTGTCCCTTTTTAAAATGTAAACTTCTTGAGAATATGGATAGCCTTGCTTGTTTGTATTTCTGTCCTAGCACCTATCAGTAAGTATTTGCTGGTGCTATTTATTGAATGTTTATGATGACCTTTGATCAGACCTAAGATCCAAAATATCAAAGGAAAATTTCCCAATAATTTTCCAAAGAAAAATTTAATTTTATTTCCAGAAATCTCTTGACTCCTGTGGGGAAGGAAGAGCAATTAAAAGATGTTGTCTGGATAAGTGAGGCATAATGTAAAGTGCTCTGATGTCAGGGCTAGGAAAAACTTCCATTCAAGTTCCTTTTCCAACTCATACTGTCTGTGTGACCCTGGATAAGTCGCTTAATCTCTCAATGGTCTAGGTAACTCTCTAACACTACAAATCACAAAGAAGGTGTCAACCTGCCCCTATAGAATAAGTGCCTCATCAGGAACTCCCTACATGAGGAATGACATCAAAGATCAGGTCCTTATCTCAATTCCTTCTCCTTCTCTTTGAGTTCTGCCTTGCTATCGAAGAGAGATCTACGCTGAGATCTTCCTATACTTCCATGGATTCCATTCCCAGGACCATCATCTTGGGAAGGACCCTATCCATGGTTCATCTCATGCACAGAGAATCTATGGGACTCTTTTCTCCTTTCTTTCTCCCTGCCTATGATCTTACTACTACTTGAGTACCCCTTCTTCACTACTTTTCCTTTTCCTTTTCCTTTATGTGAGGTTGTCCCTTTTAGAATTTGTGCTTGTTTGCATTTCTGTCCTAGCACGTTGTTCAGTTGTTCAGTTGCATCTGATTCTTGTTTCTTAATGACGCCATGGACTATTATCACACAGCAATTCTGTCCATGAAGTTTTCTTGGCAAAGATACCAGAGTGGTTTGCCATTTTCTTCTCTAGTAGATTAGGGCAGAGATCAAGTGACTTGCTCAGGGTCAAAAGTAAGTGTCTGAAGTCAAAATTTATCTCTGATCTTTCTGACTCCAGGCCCAATGCTCTATCCACTGTGCCACATAATAAGTACTTAACAAATGCTTTATCTCTCCATATGTCTGAATGTCTGTTTGTCTGTCTGTCTATCTATCTATCTATCTCTCTGCTTTTATCAAGAACAGTGTTCTTGCCCTTCTAATGTTATTGCCCTTGAGAGGGAAAACTCAAAAATCGCTTCTTTATTTTTGAAAGGAAAATAGCAGGACAAATAGTTCTACAAAGGTTAGTTTGGTAAAGATGTTTGTTGTCAAAGCCTCCTCTGAAAAAACCTGACTTAGAAAGCTTCTATTCATAAATATCAGATATGTCCATTTTAGAAGGGGAAGATCAATTCTTAATTGAAGAATTTATCCAGTGACATAAAATAAAACATTCAAGTGGCTAAAATATCAAATGCCTTCCCTGTCTCCCCATGTAAAATCAATGGATACGTTATGTTCTTTCTTAGAAACTCTAGTAACCTATTTCATGGAACCTAAATATTAATGAGCATTTTTGAGAAGAATTTTGAATCTGATATTCTCAAGCTATATTGACATCACTAATTACATTTTTTTAAAATAAGTTTATTATTTTTTATTTTTTTAAGTACCAAGTTTTCAAAAATTAATCTTATCCTCCCACTTCTCTCTCTCTCCCTTGAGAAAAAAAAATTTTAACTAAAAAAAATCCTTCAATTATACAGTTTACCAAAACAAATGTCTATATCAGTTGTGCCAAAAAGTTTATATCTTACAGGGCAACTGGGTGGCTCAGCAGATTGAGAGCCAGGCCTAGAGATGGGAGGTCCTAGGTTCAAATATGACCTCAGACATGTCCTAGCTGTGTGACCCTGGGCAAGTCACTTTACCCATTGCTTAGCCCTTACTGCTCTTCTGTCTTAGAACCAATACACAGTACTGATTCTGAGATGGAAGGTAAGGGTTTAAAAAGAAAAGTTTATATCTTATTCTGTGTTTTAAGTTTGTCATCCCTGTCAAGGGGTAAGTAGACTGCTTTAGCATCATTTTTTTTTGGATTATCATTGCCTTGATCAGAATTCTAGTCTTTCAAAGTTGTTTTTCTCTATGTTCTTGTCACTATATAAATTGTTCACCTAGTTCTTATTTTGTAATAATTTATGAAGGTCTTTATAGTTTTCTCTTAAATTGTCCTTTCATCATTTCTTAAGGTACAATAATACTCCATCATATTTACATAACATAATTTGATTAGTTTCTACAAAAAGAGCAGCTATAATTATTTTTGTTTTATTATAATTTTTGTATATTTATACATATATATCCATGAATATGTACATATAGATGTATGGATATATATATGTCACAGGATCATAGATTTAGGACTAAGAGAGACCTTAGAGATAACTTCTAAATCCTCATTTTTACAAATAAGCAAATGAGGCCTAGGGATTTTAAATATCTTATCTAAAATCTAGTTATCTACACTTATCTAAATCTATCTAAAATCAGTTAGTTATTACCAGGGAAGGAGTTAGAATTAAAATCTTCTAACTCAGTTTCATGTTCTTTCCGATATTATCACTCTATATTTCCTTATTGTTTACTCTTGTATCCTTTTTAGTCCAGAATGACAAAGGCAAAAGTCCTCTAAAAGAACCTAGTAGTCTTTTTTTCTGTACACTTTCCTAAGAAACTTCATGAGGAGCCTCTTCTATATCCAAAATAAGAGCTCCAAAGGAATAAAGACACCCTCTCTTCCCCAGGGACCAGCCTCTATTCTTCTCTTAATTATTTCCTTTTTATAGTTTCCAATTTGAATTGTACCTGCAAATTGTATGGAGCTTAAGTTTACCTTTTACAAAGAAATAATAACTTGGTCTCTAGGCCACAAAATAACTTTTAAACTACATTGTAGAGTCAAACCTCATAAACTCAAAGCTGTAAATCTTAGTTTCCAGATCACCAGGCTGCTTCTCAATTTCACTATGACACAATTATCCCAGAAACTATAAAGCACTTCATTCTCCCTTCTACGGCAGATTTTTTTGCTCTACTTGAGCACTTAAAAAGACATCTTCAGGACAGGGAATATTTGAGGGCATCTTGTGCTTCTCAGCAACCAGTCCCACCTGCCCTATCCAGCTTACATCTGGGCTGCACACACTCGAGTGAGGGGAAAGCAAAAGGCTGGGAAGAGGGAGCACCCGGCTGCCAGGGCTTCAGCCTAATTCTCCACATGGCCCAGGAAGAAGTCTCAACTCCCTCTGTGACTCTTTCCAGAAGATCATTTGAGGCTCTTAATGCTTTTATGAGGTTAGGAAACACGGTGACTCCCCACCCCTTTTGTTTTCTTTTCTTGAAAGTTGAAGCATTTATCTATCTCTTAACAAACTGGACTGTAAACCAAATGTGCTATTAGTCATTATGTCAAAGTGACTGTGCAGCAATGTTTTCACTGGAAAATGCAGTCAGAACTTTACTCTGGGAGGCCAAGAGCATGTCTCCCTGTGGCCTCTACGGAGTGATGGAAGTCTCCCAATCCCGGCTCACTGGGGATCCATCATTCCAGGGAACCTGGGAAGGGGGTGCTGATCCAGAAAGGAATAAGAGATAGGAGGAGAAAGAATAGGGCAATGGTAGGGAGAGGAGCGATGTGGAAGACAAAGAGCTGTGAGGACAGACCCTGTGCCAGCCCAAGGACACTTTCTGGTGTGGAGCCGGGTCCCCATTGAGCTACCTCTTTTGTGGGCTCCCATTTGGCCTACCTACTTCATTTTCCCATGCTGGGATTTAAAAGGCTGCCTTCTCTCTGCCCTGTTTTCCCTCCACTAATACCCAACAGATAGAGCTGGCAGTATGTGCTAATGACATTTTTAGGCACATGAAGATCTAAAGTAAGAGATATCTGTTTCCCAAGATGTACAGTCTGGCTATTCTGGGCATTTCCCTCAGAAGCTGGGGTAGGAGTTCTGAGACAAAGAGGAGGATGAGCCCTCTCACCGTCTGGCGGTCACTAGAGAAGAGATGACACAGGGAGGAGGAGGCCCAGGCAGCCGAGGCGAGGGCTGGAGAGGAGTGGTTGGGAAAAGGGAGGGAGGAGAACTTTGGGGTGGTCCACCATGTCCCCTCTTATAAGTGCTGCCATATTAGAACCCTTTCATAAATATGGAGTGTACAGACTTGGCAATAGTCTAACAAGCTTCTAAATGGGAACTAAGAATCCACCGATGGACCAGAATCTGGTGATGGAAAATACCAAGTGGAGGCAGAGACACTAGAGACCACCAGGAGGACGGCACCACTAGGGAACGTTAGCAGCTTTGCAGCACAGAGATGGGAACTATCCTAGCCACATGGATTCCTGACATATGTGCCTCCATTCATGTTCCCTGACTTCATGTGTGCTTCCCCGTGTCATACATGTTCCTTTTACATGTGTATCCTCTTCTGCTGGTGCCATGGTAACCTATGAGAAGTTGTGTCCCATCTGTACAGAAGAAGAACTTTCCTTCAGACTTTACTCCAGCTATTTGGTTACAGAAAACCCACTAGTGAGAGGGCTCATGAGCTGTGGCTTGGAGCGGATGCTAATGCACAGGGACCCTCTGGGGGAGCTGCTCTGGGGGCCCATGTGTGAGAAGAAACATCCCACATACCACATACGGTATAGGGAAGATACTGTTCTTGTGTCATAAGAGTTAGAACATAGAGGGAAGATATACTATACAAATAACTGTAATTGTATGTGAGTAATAGTGTGGAAAAATCATTACAAAGAGGATCAAGGAAGGTTTTATGAAGAGAGGAAATATGGGAAATCCTCTAGGGGCAGACAGCATTCTGGTCTGATCAGAACACAGAGTAAAAAGCAGTCAAGGCATGAGACTGGGAAAATCAAAGTAATACTAGACTGTAAAGAGCCTTGAATGTCAAGCAAAGAAGCTTTACCTATACTTGGCAGGCAATAGGGAAACTCAGAATATTCTTGAGATGAGAAGTAATAAAGATTAGTCTGGCATGAAGGATAGAATAGAGAGGGAAGAGAGTGGCAGCATGACTTGCCAATGGTGCTGTGATGAGAGAAAGGAGCAAAATTTGAACCAAAGCCAAGTTTTTGAAGTCCAAGTCCAAAAGTTCCCACCATGTCACACTGACTCCTGGAGCATAAGTAATGATGGATGGGAATTTCTATGGAGTCAAAGACTCTGGGGGAAATTTTACCGGAAATGAAAGAGGGAGAGCCCACAAAAGTAGATGTTTAATTCATACAGAAGAGAAAAGAATCACTAATGATGACTTTCTCAATGACATTTGGGAGTTCTGAAGAGTTCTTGTAAAGAATAGAAGAGGCCACTTTTTTTTTAAACCCTTAACTTCTGTGTATTGGCTTATAGGTGGAAGAGTGGTAAGGGTGGGCAATGGGGGTCAAGTGACTTGCCCAGGGTCCCACAGCTGGGAAGTGGCTGAGGCCAGATTTGAACCTAGGACCTCCCATCTCTAGGCCTGACTCTCAACCCATTGCGCTACCCAGCTGCCTCCTAGAAGAGGCCACTTTAAAGAATGCTTATAGTTGACTAAATTAACCTTAAGAGAATTCATGAAATATAAATAGTTGCTATGAAACCAATTTGTGTATACCGTGTAGATCAATAACATAAGAGAACACAATGGTTTACATTTTACTGAGCATCTGATATAGAAAACAAAAAAACCCTTAATAGTGCTTAAGGTAGAGCATTCTTCTATTTGAAAAATTAGGGTGAAAAATTACAATTGTCTAAATGTCACCAAACTACTATATAACGATGAGTTTAAGTGACAACGTTTAGATCTAGAAAAGACTTCAGAAATCATTTAATTCAGACTCATCTTTTTACAAGAAAAGAACCTGAGGCCCAGAATGGCTAACTTGCCCAAGATCACAGAAACAATAAATGATAGGTAGAAGATTTAAACATGGGTTCTCAGACTATAAATCCAACACTTTTTCAACTATACTTCAATTATATCCTAATTGACAACCTCAATGGATGGCCTGTGACAACAAAGATTGTTTTACTCAGATCTCCACCTTGGCTGATGTCCAGGAGAATGTCATGGAGTATTTACATGTGCTGAGCTTGCCAAAGGTCATTGACCAGGATCATGATGTGGCTTGGACTGAAACATAAATCAAGAGCATTCCTGCTGATTGATGATCGGATATGATCTTTATGACGACAGTCATCATGTGTTCAGAAACCAGATCTAAAGGGATTTGGCTTAGAGTGGTTGGCGCTAATGTCCCAGTGAAAGAGCTACTGAAGATGATTTCTAAATATAAGTTGGGATTCCTTGATTATGCTTTTGCAATCACCAGCAATGGCTACATCCTGAACTCGGGCCTTTGGTCTTTCCACATAGTAAAGACTAAGTAACTTGGCAGAAAGAATAAATAAATAATTTCCCCAAATAATCAAATTCACAAAATTTAAACTAGAGGGCCAGATAGCCCAATTCCTACATATGTATCTGTTGCTCACTACAATATATTTCACAACTGGCCATATTGACTTTGCTTAAAGATCTCTAGATAAGGAGGGCAACAGGTTAAGATATGTAATAAAAATAATAGCAATAGCAATGCCTATAGAAATTTATGAATATTTTAGAAAATGAAGCAAAGAAACATCAATAAGAATGAAAAGAGAATATAAAACAAGTTCTCACTCAAAGGGAAAAAATGGCAGTATTCAATAGTCTATAGTAGTGATGGGCAAACTTTTTAAAGAGGGGACCAAAGGAAAAGAAATGCTCATCTGTCAGTCTGTTTCTAAGGCAACTCTTTCAAAAATTTCATTGTATTGTATCCTACTCATTGTATTTGTCAGATTAGGAATAATGTCATGTGGCTGGATAGAACATTTCAGGGGGTCACATCTGGCCCATGGGCTATAGTTTGCCCATCACTGCTCTATAATATAGTCAATAGTAGTCAATAGTGATGATGAACCTTTTAGAAACGAAGTGCCAGGCCCTATCCCCACCCCAAACCCCACCAAGTGCCAGACATACCCTGTACCCTCCCACTCCCACCCTACCCAGGGGAGGGAAAAAGTGCTCCCATTGGGCTGCTGGGCAAGGGGATGGGGATGTGAAAAAATGTCATCAGATGTGGTGGAGAGGGGTAAGGGAGCAGCTCTGCCCGAATCTCTCTGCCTGTCTAGAAATGAATTCTGGGGGGTAGGGTGGCTGTGTGCCCACAGAGAGCACTCTGCGTGCCATCTTTGGCACCCGTGCCATAGGTTTGCCACCACTGGTCTAGGTACAGAGGACCCTTGGGTTTTTAGGAGAAAGCTGTTGAAAAATTTTCAATCTTCCTATGCTAAATTACTGTAATCTTTCATATAACTTTTCTAAAATTATGAGATGAGAAAAAAGATATATTTTGAGTTGTAAAATATTTATTGCTAAGTAGAAATTTCTACTTACTAAAAATGTGACTAATAGTACTACAAAAAATGTTGCCAAGAAAAATAAAGGGAAAGAAATTTAGACAAGTTGTATATAGTTCACCCAAGCACTAGAAACCTCAGGTGGCTTAAAAGTTAAATGATTTTCAATACAATCAAGCCCCATTTCTAAGAAGGCTGAGCCTATCTACTGCTCTAGCTGAAGGTAATGCAGCATCCAAGCTATGCCTAAAGCAAAGAATGAGACAAAATGCCTTTAGATGATTTCTTTTAAGAGCTTTGTATGGCTATGGCTCTTACTTGTTCTGGAACTATTTATTTTGTTTTATATATTCTTGCTACCTTGTGAAGTCATTTGCTTCTAGTTGTTGAATTCTAATTTTTAAAGACTGAATTTCATCCTGGCTTTTTCCTCATCCTTCTCCTTCTGGTCTGATTTTCTTTGTAGATTGTCTTTCACCTTCTTTGCTTCATTTTTCAGCTGGTCAATTTGGGCTTTTAAGACATTATTTTCTTGTTTTATATCATGTATTTCCTTTTCTCAATTGTCTTCAGCCTCTGTTGATTGTTTTCTGTCTTGAGTTATTTGAATTTTGAGTTCTTGAGTAAATTGAATTTTAAGTTCTTCCAAAGCTTGTGTCCATTTCACTGAAGTTTCTATGTTTCTTCTTGGTGTTCCTTTATCTTCTTCTGATCCATTTGCTTTTTATTCAGTTTTCTGGATAGAAGCCGTCAATTATGGTTTCTTTTTTCTTTTTTCTGTTGTTTACTCATATTTTTTCCTTCTTTCTCCCCTGTAATTGGCTGTAATCTTGGTCCTCTGATCATTTTTTTTTAATTTGTGGGTTTGGGCTATTCAGTGCTGGGAGGGCTTCTTCTCTGTTTTGTTGATTAATTAGGTTAGTGGGACCTGAGGCCAGATTTTCCCCAGCTGGTAGTAAAAACTAAAGAAGTGAATTCAACTACTTTCACTGTAGTCTGTGGAGGCGGGGTGTTGGAGCTTCCCCAATCTCTGAAGACTTCTTGTCTGCTGTATTGATAGGATTAAGCCAGGTGGGGTTGATCTGCACAGCTCCAAGTGCCCTGAGGTCAGATTTTCCCTAGCTGGTGGTAAAAGCTTTTAAGTTGGGTTCAGCTGGAGCTCTGTTCTGTTGTCAGATTTGGTTTTCTGTTCCCTCAGAACCCTTTGTCCATGATTGGTGGTGAAGGGCTTTATGGAGGTCTAGAGCTTTGCTGCTTCTACGCCACCATCTTCCCAGAATTCCCCATTCTGGAACTATTTAGCAAAAAGTATATACCTAGTCATTAAGTACCTACCAGAGACTGAGGTAGCTATAGGTCTCTAGGAAAAAAAAATAGTGGTTCTTTTGCATATTTCTTCACTCTTTTTCAAAATGCATAAACTAGATTTAATTTAAGCATTTAGAAAATATAAACAATTACTATTCACTCTGTACTCAATAACAACTTTTAACAATCTCTCATATTAAGGATATCAAACTCAAAATGAAAAATCCAAATGATAGTACTATAATGGATTGATTGGATTCAATTAAACAACTAAAATAAAGACTTTTTTGACTCCTATTGGGAAATACAATTTTTTAGGTCTATTTGAGGTAGAAGCAGCACCCATTTTATGTAGATGAAGTTGATTTCCCTTTGAAGGGACAGAAAGGCCATCCTCCAGTGAGGAAAATTAATACTGAATTGTATTAATTTTAGTAGTATTTCTATGTGAAGTAATTTTCCCTTTGACCTCCTAGGGTGAGACAGAAACTGTTTGCTTCTAGTATGGGGTTACTTTGTGGTCATTCCCCCTCTTCCCCTACCCTTCCCCGAGCTATCAAACTTTTCTCTTATGTAAGATAATAAAAGGATTAAAAGTAGTAAAGCCATGGTGAACTTTAACCTATTTGAAAAGTAAGTTGTCCACATGGTGTGGAGAGTATGCCTCTTCTGTGGTGAAGTAATGAGAAAAGAGTTGAGATCTTTAAGTACACCTCCTCTTTTGAAATATCCAACAATGGGAACTGTAAGGGGAGGACCTAACGTTGAATTCTCAGGCCAGTCAGAAAGAGGACACAACTCCATTTATAAGTAAGAGGCAGGACTCACAAGGAATCTTTTTGCAGAAGGAGGATAGTGAAAAATCCATTTTTTTGTTCATGGGATTATGGCCTCATTAATAAATAATGTTATTCTTGGAGAAATGGCCTCATATTCTTTATTGGTTAAAATGTGGATGCTATGGGGATTTAGTTGGTCCAAAGACTAGGGTTTAAATAACTAGCTTGGCTTCTTTGAAACCTGAGGTATAAAGGGTCCAGTCTAGCGAGAGCTAGTATCTGGAGTTCAAAGAAACCCTACCAAGAATCCCTCTTCTACCACATCTGTGACAAGTGGTCAAGGGACCTTGGCTTGAAGGTCTTCCATGAGATAGCTCATTTTACTAACAGGTAACTCTGTTAGGAGATTTATCCTTACATTAAGCCCACCCACTGAAGTGAGGAAAATGTACATGAGAAATGCATCTGACTGGAGTCAGGGAAATTTGGCTTAAATCCAAGCACTGCCTTTTGCTACCTCTGCATCCCAAGCAAGTTTTTTAATCTTTTGGGGCCTCAGTTTCCTCATCTGCAAAATGAGGGAATTAGATAAGGTGATCTTAATGAGATAATATAGGTCAGATGCTTTAAAATGGTATTTTATCACTATTGTTGTTATTCCCTCCCCTATTGGATATTTCAAACTTGATGTTCCTGAGATAGCTCAAATTCATGGCCAAAACACAACTCAGTTTTTCCTCCTAAACTCTTCTTCCAAACTTCTCTGTTTGTCAGAGGCACCACCATTCTTCCAATCAACCAAGTTCATAACCTAAGCATTACCCTCAAAGTGCTCTTTCCCTCACTTCATATGTATAACCAATCATTGGCCAAATCTTGCAGTTTCTACTTCTACAACATCCCTTGTATTCAATCTCTTCTCTCCACTCACACAACTATTGCTTTAGTTCCTCACCACTTCTTACCTGGACTATTGCAACAGTTTCCAAATTGATCTCCTGGTTTCAAGTCTCTTTTCCTCTCTTGTCTATGTCCAACACAGTTGCCCAACTGATTTTCCTTAAACATAGGTCTGATTATGTCACTCCACTACACAATGAAATCAAGTAGCTCTCTGTTATGTATTAACTTTCCAACCAGGTAATAAACTCCTTCCAAAGAAGAAATTGTATCTTATACTTCTCTTGTATTCTCAGTGATATAGTGCCAAGTACACGGGTTGTCAATAAATATTTGTTGTTTGTTGTTCAGTAGCATAATTTTTAGGATCTTTTCTTTAGGCTGAAATAAAAATGCCTCTGTTTAACTTTACAAGCCCTTTACAACCTAGCCCCAACCTATCTTTCCAAACTCATTGAACATTACTCTCTGTTCCCTCCACACACCCTTGATCTAATCAAACACACCTTTTTATTCCTCACATAATGGAGCATTATGTTTTTTTCCCCTTGCACTAGCTATGCCCCACACCTGGTATGTATTCCTGTCTCATTTCTACTTCATAGAATCTTCATGGTAGGCATTTAAGAAATGCTCACTGAATGACTGAAGATGTAGTTAGTTCTAGTGCCATTTTCTCCAGGAAGCCTTTTTTGTGGCCCCTCTCCAAACTGCTATTATACTCCTTGTCAGGCAACCTTTTATTTAACTAAATTGTAACTTATTCTCTTTATATTTATCCTGTATTTACATATATATGTACTTCTTGTCTCCTTCATTAAATTGTAACCTCATTGAAATTAGGGACTTAATGTTGCATCTGTTTTCATTGTCTTTAACTATTCCTATTTACATATGACCTCACCAAATAGGTAATCAACTCTTTCTAAAGAAGGATTTGTATCTTATATTTTTCTTGTATTCTCAGTGACACTGTGCCAGGTACACAACACAGGTCCTCATAAATATATTTGTTAATTGTTTGGTGATGTAATTTTTTAAGATCTACTCTGAAAAGTAACTCAAATGTTTCTTAATGTTATGTTGAAGCTATGGACATTATTGGGGAGAATAGCCACCTCCCATTAATATATAGAAACAATCTGGGGATATCAAAAACAATTCTTAATCTATAAGAATTTTTTTCTGGGCACAAGTGTTGGCTGACCCACTGAAATAGATGTAACCAAGTGAAAAAATAAAGTGATCTGGACAGCTGAAAAATTTTGGGAACAAAAAGCAGAATTTTTATTCTGCACAGCAGATATTATTAGCAGAATAGAAAAACTTGAATACATAGTGAAAAGTCTCTCTAATGAGAAAGTAAGAGACTGGAAATAAATTCAAGAGAAGGGCAATCTGGGAAAAAAATGCATAAAACAAAGTTAAAAGAATATGTGATCTCCAGATAAGCAAAACGTACAGATCTTGAAGAAAGGATATGTAAAGACAACATAAGTATAGCAGGCCTCTCAAAAGAACATGGTATATCAAAAAATATAAGCAGCATAATATAAGAATTCTTCTGAAAACAGAAAGTAAAACACTAACTGAAAGAATCCACAAATCACCTTGAACGGGAATGAATCCTATGAAACTAACTTCAAGATACAATGGTTAAATTTTAGAATTCAAAAAATAAACAAGAAATTTTACAATCAATAAGAGAAAGACTTTTCAAATATAAAGGAAAAGAAATTCAGGACTATTCAATATCTGCTGGAACCAGAAGAATGGAATGGAATAACATTCTGAAAAGCAAAGAACTTAAAAATATAATTCAAAGAGACAATATCCTGCAAACTTACATCTAAATATACCTATGAAAAAACTTGAATATTCAATAAGACAGGCACTTGAAATACCACAAAAAGAAAAAAAAAACCACATGAGCAGAATGACTTGAAAATGATCCATAATACAGACATACAAGAGGTATAGGTAAAGAAATATTTATAGCTGCACTCTTTGTGGTGGCAAAAAATTGGGAAATGAGAGGATGCGCTTCGATTGGGGAATGGCTGAAAAAATTGTCGTATCTGTATTTTCATACAAGTCTGTTTATCTATGATCTCTTGGGGGTATAAACCCAGCAGTGCTGTGGCTGGATCAAAGGGCAGACAGTCTTTTATAGCCCTTTGGGAAAAGTTCCAAATTGCCATCCAGAATGGTTGGATCAATTCACAACTCCACCAGCAATGCATTAATGTCCCAATTTTGCCACACTCCCTCCAACATTTATTACTTTTCCTTTACTGTCATATTAGCCAATCTGTGAGGTATGAAGTGGTACCTGAATTGTTTTGACTTGCATTTTTCTAATTATAAGAGATTTAGAACACTTTTTCATGAGCTTATTAATCATTTTGATTTCTTTATCTGAAAATTACCTATTCATGTCCTTTACCCATTTATCAATTGGGGAATGGCTTGTTTTTTTGTACAATTGATTTAGCTCCTTATAAATTTAAGTAATTAGACCTTTGTTAGAGATTTTTGTTATAAAGATTTTTTTCCCAATTTGTTACTTCCCTTCTAATTTTGGTTGTATTGGTTTTGTTTGTACAAAACCTTTTTAATTTAATGTAATAAAAGTTATTCATTTTACATTTTGTAATATTCTCTCTCTCTCTTGCTTGGTCTTAAAATCTTTCCTTTCCCATAGATCTGACAGGTAAACTAGCCAATGTTCACCTGATTTACTTATAGATTCCTTCTTTATATTTAAGTCAGTCACCCATTCTGAATTTATCTTGGTGTAGGGTGTGAGATGTTAATCTAAACCTAATCTCTTACATACTGTTTTCCAACTTTCCCAGCAGTTTTTGTCAAATAGTGGATTTTTGTCCCAAAATCTGGGATCTTTGGGTTTATTGTGTACTGTCTTGCTGAGATCATTTACCCAAAGTCTATTCCACTGATCCTCCTTCCATCTCTTAGCCAGTACCATATTGTTTTGATGACCACTGCTTTATAGTACAGTTTAAAATCTGGTACTGCTAGGCCCCCATCCTTCACTTTTTTTTTCATTGTTTCCCTTGATATTCTTGATCTTTTGTTCTTCCAAATGAACTTTGTAATAATTTATTCTAATTCAGTAGTTTGATAGGTATGGAATTGAATAAGTAAATTAATTTGGGTAGGATTGTCATTTTTATTATGTTAACCTCATCCTACCCATGAACAATTAATGTTTTTCCAATTTTTTAGATCTAGTTTTGTGAGGAAAGTGTTTTGTAGTTGAGTTAACATAGTTCCTGTGTTTGTCTTGGCAAATAGATTCCTAAATATTTTATATTATCTAGGATGAATTTAAATGGAATTTTTCCTCCTAACTCTTGCTGCTGAGATGTGTTAGAAATATATAGGAAAGCTGATGATTTATGTGAGTTTATTTTGTATCCTGCAACTTTGCTAAAGTTGTTGATTATTTCCACTAGCATTTTAGTTGATTTTTTAAGATTCTTTAAGTAGACTATTATATTATATGCAGAGAGTGATAGACAAGTCTTCTCATTGCCCATTTTAATACCTTCAATTTATTTTTCTTCTCTGATTGCTACTGCTAGTGTTCCTAGTACGATGTTAAATAATAGAAGTGATAATAAATAGAAGCATCTTGTTTCACTCCTGATCTTATTGGAAAGGCTTCTAATTTATCCCCATTGCACATAATACTTGCTGATGGTTTTAAATATGTACTGTCAATTGTTTTTAGGAAAGGCCCATCTATTCCTATACTTTCTAGTGCTTTCAATAGGAATGTGTGTTATATTTTATCAAAGGCTTTTTCTGCATCTATTGAACTAATCATGTGATTCCTGTTGGTTTGGTTGTTGATATGGTCAATTATGTGGATGGTTTTTCTAATATTAAACCATCATTGCATTCCTGGTATAAATCCCACCTAATCATAAGGAATAATCCTTATGATCACTTGCTGGAGTCTTTCTGCTAGTATTCTATTTAAGATTTTTGCATCTATGTTCATTAAGGAGATTGGTTTGAGTTTTTCTTTCTCTGTTTTTGATCTGCCTGGCTTTGGAATCAGTACCATATTTGTGTCATAAAAGGAATTTGGTAGAACTCCTTCTTTGCTTACTATGTCAAATAGTTTGTATAGTATTGGGATTAAGTTATTCTTTGAATATCTGAATAGAATTCACTTGTGAATCTATAAGGCCTTGGGGATTTTTTCTTAGGGAGTTCTTTGATGGTTTGTTCAATTTCTTTTTCTAACATAGGATTATTTAAGTATTCTATTTCTTCTTCTGTTAATCTAGGCAATTTATATTTTTGTAAATATTCATCCATATCACCTAAATTACTATATTTATTGCCATAAAATTGGGCAAAATAGTTTTTAATGATTGCCTTAATTTCCTCTTCACCAGAGGTGAGGTCTCTCTTTTCATCTTTGATACTGTTAATATGGTTTTCTTTTTTCTTTTTTTTATTAGATTTACACCAGTACTTTATCCATTTTATTTGGTTTTTTTTTCAAAGTACCAGCTTCTAACCTAATTTATTAATTCAATAGTTCTTTCACTTTCAATTTTATTAATTTCTCCTTTAATTTTTAGGATTTATAATTTAATTTTTACCTGGGGATTTTAAATTTGTTCTCTTTCTAGTTTTTTAATTTGTATACCCAATTCATTGACCTCTTTCCTCCCTGATTTGTTAATATATGCACTCAGGGATATAAATTTACCCCTGAATATTGCTTTAGCTGCATCCCTTAGATTTGATATGATGTCTCCTCATTGTCTTCAATGAAATTATGAATTGTTTCTATGATTTCTTCTTTAACCAACCAATTTTGGAGAATCATATTATTTAATTTCCAATTAATTTTTGATTTGCCTCTCCATGTACTCTTACTAATTATTATTTTTATTGCATTATGATCTGAAAAGGTTGCATTATTTCTGCTCTTTTGCATTTGTTTGCCATGTTTTTATGCCCTAGGACATGGTCAATCTTTGTGATTGTACCATGTGCGTCCAAAGAAGTTATATTCCTTTTTGTCCCTATTTACTTTTCTCCATGTAGCTATTAACTCTAATTTTTCTAAGATTCCATTCACAACTCTTACCTTTCTTATTTATTTCTTGGGTTTGATTCATCTAGATCTGATAGAGGAAGGTTCAGGTCTCACACGAGTATAGTTTTAATATCTATTTCTTCCTTAAGCTTCAATAGTTTCTTCTTTAAAAATGTGGATGCTATACCATTTGGTGCATACATATTGAGTACTGCTATTTCCTCATTGTTGTAAGGATGGGATTTGTGCAAGGGAGATGGGACAAAAGGAGCCAGAGACAGTTAATGACAGTTGAGACTAGAGAGAATTCTGGGAAATTTATCCAAGGAGGAGAAAGAGGAGAAGGCTTCAGGCAGAGGACTGGGAGGAGAGAGGAGGAGGACATCCCAGCTAGGATCCAGTCCTGAGGGCTTCCTGAGGATCTTTCTTTGGAAAATGAAACCCAGATTCCATGATCAAAGCCATTCCATCACATCTCACCCATCAAGACTTCGACCATTGAGTCAGCTAAGTTGTTGGACTCCATTTTGGGAGCAATCTCTTACTCTCCTTCTCCCATTACCCAACCTTGCCGAGAGACCCCCTTTCAGTCAAAACTTACAATTATAGAAAAGGATAGAAACAGAAAACTAGAAATAGAAACAGAAGGAGAAGGGGCAGGGGAAGAAGCTTAGGAGTGGGAATCCTCCTAAGTGACAGACCCCATGGAAATAGAGAAGAGGGCACCCCAAAATCTCTCTACCCTTCACCCCTTTCTCTAAATCCTGAATTGCAAATAATAAAAGCCATTCACCAGTCAGATAGAGTTCCAGAGTACCTCAGAGACATCAGGGGAGAGGGGAACCACAGCTCGGTCTGGCTGCCTCCATCTTGAAGCCAGACGACCCGCTGTGAAATTAACTGATTGGGGGGAGGTTTGTGTGAACCCCATCCTTATTCAGAAATGGATGGGGTACCACATACCTCCTCTTAAAGGGAACCCTTGCCCCCAACTCCTGTGAGGAGCACAACCATCCAGGTCACTCAGTTTCGGAGTGACACCCCCTTATAGTCTCCCAGTGTATATTCAACCACGGGGGAGAGCTGGAAGAGAGACTCACCACATAGACTTCATCTCCCCTCTAATCAAACATTCATTTATTGGCTCTTTTATTGTTATATTGTCTATCCTGCCTTTTATCAGGATGTAATTACATTGTCTATCTCTTTTAATCAGATCTATTTTTACTTTGGCTTTATCAGATAGCATGATTGTGACTCCTGTCTTCTTTTTTTCAGTTGATGTCCAATAGATTTTGCTTCAGCCTCCTACCTTTACCCTGTGTGTGTCTACCTGCCTTAAGTGTGTTTCTTGTAGACAACATATGGTAGGATTTTGGTTTCTGATCCACTCTTCTATTTGCTTCCATTTTATGCACAGAGTTGTGATTACCACCTTTTTAATTACCATCATTTTGATTTCCTCTCTTAGTCCTGCCCTTCCTTCTTTCACTATTTCCTTCTACACCAGTGTTTTGATTTTGATCAATTCCCTTAATCACCACCCTTATTTTACTTCCCTTCTGACCCCCTCCCTTCTTATTCCCCTTATATTTTTCTATACAGTCTATTGAATTCCCTCCCCTCTCTTTTCCTCCCTTTAGGTACTCCCCACCCCACTACCCACTAAGTTTTCCTCTCTCAACTTCCCTGTGGGGTAAGATAGAATTAGATCTGTGATTGTATTAATGAGGTGTTTCATATTGTCCTCAAATTTTTCAATTTTTTATTTTGTTTTATATATTCTTGCTGTCTTGTGAAGTCATTTGCTTCTAGTTGTTGAGTTCTATTTTTTAAAGACTGAATTTCATCCCTGGCTTTTTGGTCATCCTTTGTTGATCATCTTTTGCCTTCTTTGCTTCATTTGCAAGCTGGTCAATTTTAGCTTTTAGGACTTTATTTTCTTGTTTTAGTTCATGTATTTCCTTTTTCAAATTGTCTTCAGCCTCTCTTGATTGCTTTCTGAGTTCCTGAAGTTCTTCAGTTAATTTGAATTTTGAGATCTTCCAAAGCCTGTGTCCAATTCACTGGAGCTTCCTCCTCTTCTTCCATTTCATTTGCTCTCTTTTCACTTCCTGGAAAAAAAATGCTATCGATTGTAATTTCTTTTCCCTTTTTCTGTTGTTTACTCATTTTTTTTTTCCTTTTATGTTCTGCTAGTTTAATCAGATGGATTTAATGAGCTTTGATGAAAGATCTTCTCCCAGTTGGCAATGGAGGTTTGTAGTTAGGTTCTCTGCCATCTATGGGGGAGAGGTGTTGGAGTTTCCCTGCCCTCTGAAGACTTCTTGTCTGTCCAATTGAAGGGATTAAGCCTGGATTAGTCTGTATTACTTAACGTACCCTGAGGCTAAAACCTCGAGAGAAGGGGGGAAAAGTGGGGGGGGGGGGACAAGCTGTCCAGCAGTAGGGTCCCTCTGCTCTGTCCTGCTGTTAGACCTGGTTTTCTTTCCTCTCAAAGTCCTTTGTTTTCTATCTCTTTGTGGTAAAGGTCTGAAGTTTTGTTCCATCTAAGCTGCCATCTTCCGAGTGTTTTTGCTGTGTTTCTCTGGCTTTCTCCTCTAGCCACCTCCCCAATGCCTATGTTCAACTCCTCAAGTCAGGCTCCAGCAAGGCCCTCTCTCCAGGCCGGTGCACCTGGAGATTTCAGGGGCCACTAGAAATTCCACATAGCCCATGGGGGAGGGGTCCTGGGATTCCCCTTCTATACCCTCAGACCCAACAGTTCAAGAATTCAAGCCTTTTTCTTAGCATACCTCTTGAGCTTTCCAGCAGTAGGATCAACCTGCTCTGTCCTGTTGTTAGATTTGATCCTCTTTCTTCTTGAAGTGCTTTGTTTTCTATCTTGATGTGGAGAAGGTGCGGAGGTTTTAAGATTTTCTCCATCTAAGCCACCATCTTCCCAGAATCCCCCGGTAAGATAGAATTAGATACTCCAATTGATCTAGATGCTCTTCCTTCTCAGAGCTGATGCCACTGAGAGTAAGGTTTAAGTATTATCTATTAGCACTCTCTTCCTCTTGTAATGATTAAAAACGATAAAGGCTGATATTATGAGGAAAAGTAATATTTTAATTACCATGGCCATGTTGGTAAAATATATAAGACCACGCGCCTGATAAAAGGTATTTCAAACCTCCCGGCATTTTGTTCCCTCCACCTGGCTGCCTCATACCAAAAGAGACCAGTCAAAGCCTCATCTCCCCATTTAAGTCACACTCTATGTTGGTTGACGTCATCACGTTCAAAACCAGAAACCCATTGGATCACGGAAAATGTAGTCTCAAAGTCTCCCACATGTCCACAGGAAGTTTGTCATATATCTATATATCTTGAGGCTTAATACTTCTAAATAGAACCCCAGAAATTCTAAATAACACACTCTCCTTCTTATAATAGTATTCTTCCCCTCCCCCTCCCATGTGCCTCTTTTTGTAGTATAATTTATTCTATTTTTCTTATTCCTTCAAGTTTTTCTTGGTACCATCTTCTATTCCCCCCTCTTTATTTTTTTACATATCATCTTAAACCACTTAGTACCCCAACCACTACCTATGAATAATTCTTCTAACTACAGTTTTTGAGAGTTACAAATATCATTTTTCCATATAGGAGTATAAACAATTTAACCTTACTGAAGCCCTTAAAAGAAAAACACATTTTTTCCCTCTCTTTCTTGTTTACCTTTTCATGTTTCTCTTGAGTTTTGTATTTGGACATCAAATTTTCTGTTTAGTTCTGGTCCTTTCTTTACAAATACTTGAAAATCTCCTATTTTCTTAAACGCTCATACTTTTCCCAGTTTTGGTGGGTACGTGATCCTTGCTTGTAGGCCCAATTCTCTTGCCTTTCTGAATATCATATTCCAAGCCTTGGGGTCCTTTTATGTGGAGGCTGCCAGATCCTGTGTAATCCTGATTGGTGCTCCTTGATATCTGAATTGTCTCTTTCTGACTTTCTGAAATATTTTTTCTTAGCTTGGAAGCTCTTGAATTTGGCAATTACATTCCTGGGGATTGTCTTTTGAGGATTTAACAGAGAGGGTGATCTATGGACTCTTTCAATGTCCATTTTGCCCTCTTATTCAAGAATATCAGGGAAGTTTTCTTGGATAATTTCTTGTAGCATGATGTCAAAGTTTCTATTTATTTCTAGGTTTTCAAGTAGGCCTATGCTTCTCAAATTGTCTCTCCTGGACCTGTTTTCCAAGTCTACCATCTTATCAATGAAATATTTCATGGTTCCTTCTAATTTGTCTTTCTTTTTTAACATTGCTTTAATTAATTCTTGCTCCTCTTATGAGATAATTAGCTTCTACTTGCCCAATTCTAGTTTTTAAAGACTGGTTTTCAGGTATGATCTTTTGATTTTCCTTTTCGGTTTGGTCTACCTTGCTTTTCATGCTTCCAACAGGTCAATTCAGGTCTTCAATTTGCTTATCTTCTCATTTGATTTCTGGGCTTCTTTTTCCAAGTGGGAGATTCTGTCTTTTAAACTGCTATTTTCTTTTTTAACCATTTTCCTCTTTTCTTGCCAAGTTTCTTCTATCTTTCTCACTTGATTCTTCATTTCAAATCTGTGCTCCTCAAGAGTTTGTGACCAATTTCCATTTTGGGGGGAAGATTTGGCTGTATTTGCTTATTTGTCATCCTCTGCTGTCTCCTCTGTAGTATTTTTCCTCCATAGGAATAATCCAGGGTCAGAGGTTTTTTCTTGGGTTTTTTGCTAGTTGTAGATGGTAATTCTTGGGTGTGGTGGTCATTGAGTTGTTAGTTTTTTCTTCCCTTCAAAGTCAGAAGTCTGAGTGAGGAAGGCAGGCTCTCTGTGTATTGAGCTACAGAATGGTTTTTGCCCTGAGGCTATTTTTCAGTCTTCACTGTCTCTGCTGTGTGCAGCCCCTCTCTGCAACCAGTCTCCGTGTTCCTGAGGCTCCTGGGGTCCCAAGTCTTGTGCTCTCTAGGGTAAGTCCATGGTGTCCTCAGCCACCCTCCGAGAACCTACCAATTGCCCCACACTCTCTCCAACTCTGGCTCTGGTGCCATAGGTGGAGTGGTGGAGGAGGAATCAGCTCTTACTTTGGTAGGAGTAATTTTACACCCTTATAACATGGAAATGCACAAACCCTGCCTATCTTCAATGCTGTGTCCTACAGATGAGCCTCTTCACTCATCTGATTTAGGTTTTTGTTCTTTTGAGGTGCTTTATATTGGTAGGTGGTGAGGAAAGGAAGTCTCTTGCTTCTACTCTATGGCCATTTTAGCCCAGAAGTCCCAGAAATAGGTATTTTTCAACAGGTCTAATTCACAGGAAGTTGGTGGATAGGGAGATCACTTCCTGTAAGAGAATGTTGTGCCACTAGAGATATCCTTCTGATCCAAAGGAAGGGAAATCAGAACTCTTAGGGGGTTAACATATCTTTTGGGACAGGAAGGTATGAATTCAGAGAAATTTCATAGAAAATAAGAAGAAAATTAACAAGAAAAGAGAAGAGGGAGAGTTGGACTGTACTACTTGACACAAGAAAATTTCTAGCATAGGGGAAAGTGTGGGAATCCAATAAGAGAATAGATAAAAATCTGAGACTCCTCTTTTAACCCCTTTTGTGATCCTTGTGATTTCTTGTTGAAAAGTAGTGTGGCCTTATTGAAAAGCTTTAAGTTCCTAGCAAACCTGAATTTAAAGGGTTAACACTGTTCCCCTTTGACCAGGAATTCTGCTGCCTGGTATAGCCAAGGCCAAAATCTTAGCAGGGGCAATTTGACCCGGAGAGGGATACTCCCCAACTTGGCTTCCTGATAAGAATCCAGTCAAAATTCAGCCTTGGCCTTGGTCTATTCTGAAGCCACTGTTTTGTGTTTTGATGTGACATAATTTGTAACTTCTGCTCATCTGCAAAGTTTCGGGGGGTTCTTTTGTGTGAAATGAGTCTTGAAATATATATAATAAACTCCATGATCCTGGAGTTTTATCCTCATTACTTTTCTAATGAATTGTTACTTCTCAGGGTAAGGGGAAGAAACCAGAAAGAATGAGTGAATAGGAAATACTTACAAAGGTAAGGGAAAAAATGGCAGGAAGGGAGAACTTAAATTTAGTATATTGTAAACTTTAATTCCACAAAAAAGCTAAATGAAGAATACATAATTATATAAGCCATGGTAAAGAGAGCAATCTTCAAATACAAAGGAGAAAACATCAGAAAATAAGGAAAACATAGGAAAACATAGGCAATTGGGAATAATGTGTTCTATTGAGCAAAGGAGCTCAGGATGCAACCCTGGGTAGCCTACTCTGCAAATCTGAGTTTAATCATATATGAAAAAAGATAGATGTACAAAAATAAGGAGGTACTTGAAACATTTTTAGGAAGAAAAACACAGGTGAAGAGATTATTTGCTTTTGGAGCCCCCCAAACAACAGAAATGCAGGAGGAGTGAATATATATACAGCAGCCAAAGACAGCAATAACAAAAGAGGAAGCAGGGAGCCCAGCAAGAAGCTTCTTTCTAATTGTACCTAAGGACAAAGGGGTGACAGCAGAAGTCCTGTGGAGGTAAAAGTGAAGAGGTGGGCCTGGGACATTGTGGACAGAAGCTGGCCACATCCTGCCTCCAGGTGAATCAATGATTTTTAGTGGGACTACACTTGGTCAGTGAAAGGGGAACAGGGAAAATAGAGAGGAATCTGTGATACGCCCTAGCAATGGAGGGGCAGAACTCTCATATTCTCTAAAAGAGAGAGTCTACCGAAGAGTTTGGTGTGGGGAGAGAGGAAGAACTGACAAGGAGGGAAAAAGAAAGACATCCTGCTTCAGTGGTGGGAGGGGGATCCAAGGGTGAATGCCTCTAGGAATGAAGAGAAACATTTCTATGAAGGGGAATCTGGACCTGGCACTGGGAGTGCTCTGGGGAATTTGGTACTTGACTATAATCTTTTGATTTTCCTTTTCAGTCTGTCTATCCTGCTTTTCATAGCTTCTAGCAGATCATTTCTAGTCTTCAATTTGCTTATCATTTCATTTGATTTCTGAACCTCGATCTCCAAGTGTGAAATTTTTTCTTTTAAACTGTTATTCTTTTTTAACTATTTCCCACTTTTCTTGCCAAATCTCTTCCACCTTTCTCATGATCTCAGATTGGAACTCTTCAAGAGCTTGTGACCAATTTCCATTTTTTGGGGGGGGGGGAAGGTTTGGATATGTTTACTTGTTTGTCCTCCTCTGCTGTCTCCTTTGTGTTCTGGATTTTTTTTTCCATAAAAATTATCCAGTGTCAGTGCCTTTTTCTTGTTCCTTTTGATGGTTGAAGGTTATATTTCTTGGGCATTGCTGACCACTATTCTGATTTTTCTTTCCCAGTCAGAAGTTTTCGTGAGGAGGGCAAGCTCTCTGTGTATGGAGCTATGGAGTAGTTTTTGCCTGAGGCTACTTTTCTGAGTCTCCGCAGCTTCTACTGTGTGTCACTCCTCTCCCCTCTCCACTCTATCTTTGAGCCCAAGGTCCACACATTTTAGCCTCCTGGGGTCTCAAGTCTAGCTGCTCTTAGGGGTACAACCCTGGTGTTCTTAGTCAGCTGCCAAGAACCTAGAGATTGCCCCATGGCTCACCCTGATTCTGGTGCACTGGTTATGACTCTGGCACCATAGGTGAGGTGGGGGAGGGTTGATCAGCTGGCATTTTGGTGGGAGCTGTTTCACCTTCTTATAGCGTGGAAAAGCCCAAATCCCATGCACCTATAATGCTGTGCCCTATTGTGGAGTCCCTTCGTTCATCTGAACTTTCTTTTTGTCCTTTTGAGGTATCATATATCGGTACTCTGCAGCCATCTTAACCCAGAAGTTGAATTTAGTACTTGAAAAGGTTATGTTTTACCTGAAATAAAAGTGAGGGTTTGGGGGATGGGATTGGATGTTATTTAGGCCAGCATCAGAAGAAAAACCTGCTTTTGGAAGGCCACTAAGCCCAGTGCTGGCAGAGCCAGACACTGAGATGACACGCAAACCTCTAAGATGTTATATAAAAGTTGTTTTAATTTTTAACAAGGGAAAGGTATGAAGGTAATTGGACAAACTTAAGCTAAAGGTTTCTATCTAAACCCCATAAGATCTAAATTTCCTGTTACCGTGAGTCTTCATGGATTTAGCTACACTGAGCTCACCTATCTATCTAAGGACCCAGACCCTAATGTAAATATCCTACACTAACCCAAAACACTCACCTTTTGGTGGTAATGGAGGTAGTTAGGCAGTTAGGCAGGCCAGGGCCCAAGAAGAGGTTTTTGGATCCAAAAGGGCCCAAACCAGATTCTCACAGACAGATGGCTCAGTTGTACAGGATCACACAGGAAGTGCTGTATATTTTTCATTCAAGAAGTCCACAAATAACACAGTCAGCAAAAGTAGGTAGCCAGTTTCCCTCCAAGTAAACACCAGAGAGAGAGAAACCAGCACTAGGCCAACTGCCTCTCCCCAGTAGAATTCTAGAATTCCTTACTCTGCTTTCCCATGTTTCTGCCCTCTCTACACACACTTAATTTTACTTATAACCTACCTCAAAAGAAGGAACTCCTGGGAGCTCCTGGTACCTGGGGGCATAAGGGAGCACATAACCAAAGGGGAGATTTTGAGGTAAATGGGGACAGAAAGGTAACTAGGAGAGAGTACAGGTAAGTCCATGATTGCATAATCAGCAACATGGTAGGGAAGGGTCACAAAGCAGGGTCCACACAGGCTAGAATTGGCATTGTTCTGGGAATGAGGCACAATGGAAAATGTGAATCAATAGGACAAGTTCTACACAAGAGTGGCATAAATCACCAGAAAGGAGAGCCTAAAATGGAAATCTTGGGAGCTTTGATTGCATAATGAATACAAAGGGGGGAAAAAAGCGATCAGATAATGATAGGAGTCATGGATCAGAGAAGGAGGATCAAGAGGTGTCAGAAAGAGGGGAGATAATGAAGAGTTTTTGAAACGGGATGAAAAAAATAGGACTAGTTGAAGGAGAAGAAGGGGAATCTACTTGACTAACTGAGAGGAAAACCTGGGAGAAGAATTGTATAGCTGAATAAAAACAGGAGAAAAAAGGAATTAATAAGCAATAATCCAATGAAAGAGACAACAAACTAGAGGAAGGTATCAGGACTGAGGAAAAGAGTCAATGGAAACAGGTCCACCTATAAAAGATTAAGGTAAAGTAACTGAAGGAAACATAGTTCTTTCAGAGGATCATTTTCAAAAATATAAAATCAGAAGACCATAAAGATATCCCATAAATAACCCAATCTTAGAAAAAGAAATAGATCTGGCTGCAAAGGAATTACCAATAGAAAAAGCCGATCTTGATTGACTTACAGGAGAATTCTATCAAACTTTTAAAGAGAAATTTTTATATAATTCATAAATTATTCTCAGAAGTTGAGAAAAAACATAATTATCAGAATCTTTTCATGAGAAAAATATAATACTATACCTAAACCAGGAAGAGATTAAAACAGAATCAAATGTATATGCCAATACTGTTATTGGCTTATAAATGATCCAAAATTTTTCAAAAAAATCTTATCCAATTGACTTCAGGGATTCATCCAATAAATCATTATTACCAAGTGGAATTTATATAAGCACTCCAAAGATAGTTCAACATCAGGAAAACAATCAATACAATTAATCATATTCAAAACTGAAACTTCCAAATCACATGATCATCTTAATAGATGCAGAAAAGGCTTCTTTCACATACAATACTCTTTTATGTTAAAAACTCAACAAAGTTTAGGCATAGAAATTTTCTCTGGTATCATAGAAAGCATCTATCTAAAACCAAAACATGCATATTTCTTAATGAGGATATACCTTTTTTTAATAATGATGAAGAGCCTCTTAAAATAAATATAGAAATGAAGCAAAGATTCCTGCTCTTCCCAATATTATTTCTTTTAATTTAAACCCTTTCTTTCTGTCTTAGACTCAATACTAAGTACTGATTCCAAAATAGAAGGACAGTAAGGTCTAGGCAATTAGGGTTAAGTGACTTGTCCTGATCAGAGAGCTAGGAAGTCTGAGGCCAGATTTGAACCCAGGACCTGCTATCTCTAAGCCCACATCTCTATCCACTGAGCCACCTAGCTGCCCCCACAATATTATTTGGTCCAGTACTGGAAATGCTAGCATCAGCAATAAGACAAGAGAAAGAAATGAAAGGCAAAAAGATAGGTAAAGAGAAGATAAAACTATTTGCTGATGATATGAAATATGATGTGATGGAAAGTCATAGGGAATTAGCAAAGATACTAATTGGAACAATAAATAATAGCTTCAGCAAAGTTCCAGGTCACAAAATAAATCCTCAAAAATCAATAGAATCTATGTATAATAATAACATACAAGATACAATAAAAGAGAGGGAAATCCCTTTTCAAAAAACTGCAAAGTACATAAAATATTTGAGGCTCTTCATATCAAAGCACACAAAAAACTTAAATAGATTAAATTTGTGATGACTAATTAATAGTAACTTGGGAAACAATCTAAGCAAAAATAATTTATTAGATAGGCAATCATAATTAGGATTAGTGAACTCTCCAATTAGTCCAAAGGCTTTGAATGCAGAAGGATGCAGACTTTTATATATAAAAAGCAATTAATCAAATGAGACCAATTAAATATAAGAAAAACAATTAACCAGGATACAAAATTGTGTGAACTAAACTCTAATTGGAGAAAAGATTAGGAGCTTTCCAAGTTGAGAGAGGGAAAGAATGAGTTTTGGTCAAATTGAGAGGGGGACAAGTAGATTTTTGGATCCTCTATTCAAAAAATGGAAAGATGTTTATTAATTGCATCCATCTTCATTTATGAAACAATATATGGATTGTACCATCTAGATTCCCATTCTCAGTTATTATTCTAACAGAAAACAGGAGATAAGCTATAAGCCTTACCATTAAGATCAGGAGTGAAACAAGGATGTCTATTATCACCAATATTACCTAACACAGTATTAGAACTACTAGCAATAGTAATAAGAAAAGAAAAAGAAATTGAAGGAATCAGACTGGATAAAGACATAATAAAACTATCTCAGTTTGAAGACAATATGATGATAATTATGGAAAATCCTAGGGATTCAATTAAAAATTTAGTTGAAACTATCAATAGTTTTTGTAAAGGAGCAGGATATAAAATAAGTCCACATAAATTATTTTTTATATATTACTAACAAAATACTGAAGAAGAGATAGAAAGAAATACTCCAATTAAAATAACAATAGATAAAATAAAACACCTGGAATACACTTGTCAAGACAAACCCAGGAACTATATAAACCTAATTATAAAACATTTTTACACAAACAAAATCAGATTTCAATAACCAGAAAAATATTCATTGTTCATGGATAGGCACAGCCAATTTAGTTAAAATGGCAATCCTACTTAAACTAATCTACTTATTCAACACCATTCCAATCAAATTACCAAAACATTACCTTATTGAGCTAAAAAATAATAATAAAATTCATTTGAGAAGGCAAAAGATCAAGAATAGATAAAGAACTAATAAAAAAAGAAAGTAGGACTAGTGGTATTAGATTTTAACTTGTATTATAAGGCTCATAATTATCAAAACTATCTGGTACTGGCTAAGAAATAAAAAGGTAGATTTGTGGAATGGGATAGACATACCACAGTAGTAAAAGATTATAGTAATCTTGTATTTGACAAAAATATAGATAAAGGCTATTGAGATAAGAAATCACTAGTTGGTAAAAATTTCTGTGATAACTTGAAAGTAGTTTCGCAGAAACTAAGTACAGACCAATATCTTATATACCTTTCATTAAGGTAAGATCAAAATGGTTACATGATCTAGACACAAAAGGAGATATCATAAACAAATCAGAAGAACAGAGAACATATTACCTATTAGATTTATTGTTAGAGAGCATCATGAAATGTAAAATGTATAATTTTGAGTACATTAAATTGAAAAGTTTTTGCACAAATAAAAGAAATATTGCCAAGATTAGAAGGAAATCAGAAAACTAGAGAAAATTTTTCATAAAGTGTCTCAGACAGAAGCCTGACATCAAAAATATAGAGAATTTTGTCAAATTTATGGGAATAAAAAAATTTTCCCAACTGATAAATCTGCAAAAAATATGAACAGATAGTTTTCAGATAAAAAACCAAAGTCATATATAGGTATATTAAAAAATGCTCAAAATCACTACTCATTAGGGAAATGCAAACCAAAACAATTCTGAACTATCATTTTACATCCATCAGATTGACTAAAGTGACAAAAGGGCAAAAATGAGAAATTTTAGAGGGGATACAAAAAAGTGAGGATAATTGTTGGTAGAACTGTGAACTGATCCAACCATTTTGAAGAGCAATTTGGAATTACATCCAGAGATAATTGCATATATACTTGGGTCTATTTCCCAAAGTCAGGGGAAAAAGAAAAGAACCTATATGTTCCAAAATATTTATAGCAGCTATCTTTGTGTTGGCAAAGAATTTGGAATCAAGGAGATGTCCAACAACTGAGGAATAACTTAGGATTGTGGTATATGATTGTGACATAAGAAATAATTAGCATGTTACCTTTTTTTAAAAACTTAGAAGGAACTCCAGATAATTACCGGGAGTCATCAAGTTCATGACATATGACAAAGTCATGCATGAACCCTGAAAATCTGCAAGGCAGATCAAAGGAGGATGGATTTCCCACTCAGTTTCCCCTGTGTGACTCTTCTCTTACTAATACTCCTCATTATAGGAATTATTGATCAATATCTCTATTTAGCCCCAGGAATATGTAGAGGAACATTATAAGTTATTACTAGAACCCTTACAGCCCCCCCTAGAAAGCTCCACCATTAGATGTCATATTACAGATATTCCCCTAAAAGTCCCTCCACAACAGACCAGAAAATAGTGAGTTAACATTTAAAGACTTCTATTCCTCAAACAGAAACTGCAGGTTTCACAATCCCCACACACAGGTGTCTGGAACTGCTTCCAAGCTCCCCCCTGATCCCTGAAGTGGAATGTAACGCAGAGAGGACATGGAATGAAAAATTAAGGCAGGCTGCCTCCTCACAATACTGGACTGTTTTCATTATCCCCACAAGTTCAGAGAACATACCAAACTTACCTTTGAAAAATATTGAAAAATGAAAGGCTAGTTTGTATTTATTGTATACTTTGAATTCTCATTAATTATGTATTTGTATAATCAACTAGCATAATGAATCTTCATTAATTAGTTAGACAGCTAAAAAGAGTAAAGAATAATCATGCTTAATCTGATTGGCTAAAATATAATTGACCATTCTTCTAGCCAAAATGCATGCCTTGTACCTTGTGAATGGGTGGGAATGATAATTTCCAACCCAGTTATTTCATAATGAATTATTTTTTACAAGCTTTGCATCTTTTCTTAATCATAAAGAACAAGATAATCATAGAATATTAATCAAATGATTTTTGTAATTTAGAAAAAGTTAATGTATGACAATCCATTATCTAAGAAAAAATGTATGGTAAGAATGAAAATCATGCCAACATGTATGTAATCTTAAGAGAAGGGTATAAATAATAAAGCCAGCAGATGGTGGACAGAACAGCCTCTGCAAGCCTTACTGAGTCTCTGGCTGTTCTCATTTCATCTCAAGCCGCTTAACCATTCCACCCTCGAGATACCTGGACCAACAAGAGCTGGTCTCTCACAAATAATGAAGAGTGAAATAAGTAGAACAAAGAGAACATTATATACAGATACAGATTTGATATTTGAAGAATATCTTGTGAATCTTCATTTCCAAAGAACTGAGAAATGGAAACACAAAAGACATTAACTCTATATTTTGCTAGATGTTGCCTTCTATGGTGTGGGAAGGGGAGGGAGAAACTAAACGGAAAAATAAATTTTAAAAAATAAAATAAAAACAACAAATGAGGGAAAAATACATGCGGCAACACAATATGGAGTCAGTGTTCATGAAATAGAATCTCATTGGTTCTCTTGATTCCCACAGCAAACCAACCTCTTTTGGTATATAGTTGTTGATAATGTCTTAGTTGTATATTTTCCATGTCTTTGGTATTTTCCTTACCTCAAGTATGTTATGAATTGATCCATTAGCACTTTCACAATTGTGTTGTTTCTTACATGGACCACCTTTGGTACATTTGGTCAATCTGGTTATTTTTCTTGTATTTTTTTTGGTACTACTTTTACCTTTTCTAAGCATTTCTATAACAATATGCTACAGCCCAAGTATGACAACTTTATTTTTCTTGGTGATTAAAAATATTTTAATAGATATTTTCCATTTAATTTTTATTTATTCTCTCCCATTTTTATTGGTCTCTGGATGACTTTGTTGGTTGTATCTCTTTCCAGTATTTCCTTCTTTTCTCTGCTTTATGAAGTGATACTACTCATCATTCTTTTTCACAAGATTTCAAAAATCAGTATATATTCTAAAGTCATGTTGTATCTGGCCATCATCTCCCTACTCTTGGCAAATAAGTTGAGTATTTAATCATTAAGATGTTTGGGAGGTTCTCTTGTTCTCCTTGCTTAAGCAATTGATTTATATTTGTGAATTTATTTACAAAATTATTGTAATTGATGTTGATGTCATTTCTGCTGTTCATTACCTGGTTTCCATTATGAGTTACTTATTTAAGTATTTATTCAATATTGATTAAATCATATTGGTCACATAGTGTAATAATTTTTCGTTCCTTTTCTTTTTCTTTTAGCCTATTAATTTTAATTTTTTCTCTGACAAGTTGGTGGTTTGACAAAACTCCTAAGATTAAGGAATAATTTATACATTAATAATGAGTCTTTTCCTATTAAAATAAAATAATTTTTTTTCTGAAGTTACTCAAGTGTTCATCATGTCCAGTACCTACTTATTCTTTTCTCGAAGAAAATACTTAGGATGGCTTGATGCTACTTTTTACCTCATGCTTTCTTCTTGGTGAATATTTTATAATCTATTATTTAGCACCCTTACTTAGTCATACATTTGTTTGTTATGAATCACTTTTTAAAAAATTCTATTATCTTTAAGAATTACTTTGGACTCTTCTTTTTTTGTTTCCAGAAACATAAAGGATTTGTGAATGCAATAAGTAATAAAATTAGTTACTTATATACTACTAGAAAAACACATCTATATGCCTAACATTCTTTCCTTCAGTTTCTAGAGGGAATATTTCTTATTTTCTAAATTTCAGCTCAGTAAAAGCTTTTCATCTGCTCCAATGGGAGAGATTTTGTCAACATTTTAGGAGACAATAGAAAAAAGCATTAGTTTATATTATGGCTAAATCTGAGACATATTTCTTCCAGAATATGACCTATTCTTTATTTATTTCCATGTAGTATTATTGTTATTTAGTCATTTTCAATTGTGTCTGACCCTTCATGACCTCATTTGGGGTTTTCTTGGCAAAGATCCTGAAGTGCCATTTCCTTCTCTAATTCATTTTATAGATGAAGAAATTGAGGCAACCAGGGTCTAGTGACTTGCCCAGAGTCACGGAGCCAGAAAGTGTCTGAAGCAAATTCGAACTCTAGAAGATGAGTCTTCCTGACTTCAGGCCAGGCATTTATACACTGTACCACCTAGTTCAGTGGTTCCCAAACTTTTTTGGACTACTGACCCCTTTCCAGAAAAAATATTACTTAGCACCCCCTGTCACATACTATCACCACCCCCTTACAGTTATTCATTGCCCCCAAATGCACCTGTGGCCATCACTGCATCCCGGATTGCTGCAGCACCCACCAGGGGGCGGTGGCGCCCACTTTGGGAATCACTGACCTAGTTAATCATTTCTATATATTATCATATATTATGTTACAATCAAGTGGGTATCTTGGAGGGGAAATCTTGATGGGAAGGTAGGGTTTCTCACATTGTTCTACTCTTAGAAGAAGGGGAAAAAAAAACCCAAACATCCAACCCACCTAACCAAAAACAAATAAACAACAGTAATCACAAAACATATTGAATGATGAAAATAGATCAAATAATATACTGTCCCAATTCTTAGCCCCAGTTTTCTTTTCCTTAAAAGGCTAAAAATAAACCATTTTTATTTTATTTCTCTTGTGGGGAGATGAAAACAGTTAATTTAAGTCTTTCCTTGGTAAATATTTTTGCAAGAAGCCATTTTGGACCAGCAAGATTGCCAGTTACTGAGTTAGAACACAGAATGCAGAGATGGCATTGAGCTGGCATGAGACCAAAAGTCAGTTGATATGTGCCTATAAAAGGAGGAAAAATTAGAACATCAGGGTCTCAATTTTGAGATACTGGTGGGGGAGAAGAATCATCTCAGGATTGTCTCATAGCTAGGTTACTGATATCTGGTAGGATTAGGTACCAAGACTACTCATTGGCTATTCTGTGTTAACAGTGCTATCAGCATCCAGCTTTATTCATCATTCAACATCCATATACAAATCTCCTAAATATCAATAAGAAGATCAACTATAAATTAAAGTCATCTTGAACTGAAATAAACCATCAAATAATCAGAATCAGGCCTCTGGCCTGGCAAGGCAATCTGCCAGGCAGGCGTCAGGATAACAGCTTCTTTAGGAATCTTCTAAAGATTTAGCATAAATTCATTGGATAGATAAGGTTTAGGATTCATCCTTAATCCCTCTTTCCTCACTATTCACCGCAATCTTCCCTTTACTTTATTTAACATCATTAAACTAGTTAATATAAAAGAAGCTGATACTGACCTGGTTTATTCTCAACATTCCAAGGGGAAATCCAAGTTACCACTTCTTCTGGTCATTATTGAGGACAACTTTAAGCTTACTGATCTTCTAGGTTTAAATTTAACAATTGCAGTCAGAAAGAGAGTTCAGAATATCAGAGTTTATTACTCTTGGGTTCATTTTATAAACTAATTACTAATTGTGGGAAACTAGTTGCTCCCTCATTAGTCAGTGGTAATAGGTGGAGACAAATGAGCAACATTATCCTGTCAGCTGATTCATCACAAACCACATTCAGCTGCAGGGTCACTAAAATAGATTTAAAGTAAACTCATTGTACCATCCATATAGGCAGTTTCATCAATATCTCCTATTGCTTCACCACTCCAAAGGACATTTTTATTTTACACCTTACCATTGTTTCATTTATTTTCTCATGTTTGAGGAGAAAAATTAAGAAAAAGAATAAATAAAAATCAAATATGCAGAGTATCACTCACTATTTCCTGGTAGTAATGAAGCTTTAGGGAATGTTTTAGGGAACAATGTTTTAGTCAGAGAGGCAGGACCTGACAATGCCCCTAGATCAAAGTGCTGAAAGCTGTCCAGCAGTTCCAGGTGTCTAGAAAGGTGTTTGGTTTAGGTGAGAAAGAACGAAGCAGAAGCTTGGAACTGTCAGTTCAATACATTAGCTCATGACTGCTCCAAATAGTCACTGAGCTTTCTTTATTTTATACACTTTTCTAAGCACAGTTTCTTACAAAGTACAATTGAAACCACAGCTATATAGAAACACTCAAGGTTAAAGAATTACATTATGATTGGTATATAGCTTACAAAAAAATTATCTCATGTAGATTATACCCGGATGAGACAAGGTCCAAGGTTAAAGAATGAGTCTTACCTTATCTAAGTGTTATTTTAGTAAAAAGCTTCCATACTTCAAAAGGTATGTTAAAGAACAAGTCTTTAAGATTGTGGGATGTATTTTGTCATTGGAAATACCTAAGTGAGAGTGGAATTTGCCTGGATCTACCCTGCAGTGTCCTTGGAATGTCTGAAGCAGGGAGAAGAGATAAAAAACTGGCTTCAGCTAATTTCTGCTCTTCTCGGCTGAGGAAAAGAACTGTTAACTCATTAACTGCTGGTTTACTATAGAGTATTTAGAGGCTTTCTATAAAACTTGAGGCTATCCTAAAAAATCAGATTATAATGCTTTCAATAATAAAAAGAGTTGATCATAAAAGGAGTCACCGAGAGGGGTCAGATTTTATCTCAGATAAGCCATCCATCTTATGACCCGACTTTTCAGGCCAACTGAGTCAATATAGGGCCTTGCCAGCTGTATTGACCTTGATGGGATCCAGATAAAAGATCCTATTAAAAGACCCTATTTCTCTGAGTGGCTTCCAACATCAAAGCACCTTATAAGAAGAAAGATTCCTTTTCTGGACTGTATTCTGCTACACAATTCAAATCCATTTCTGTTTTCATTCTTCCTGGGATATTATAATTTTAGGGTAGCTCGAAGCCAATAAAGTTTGTTGCTGGTCATGTACATGTAATAATGGCAAGAATGAGGAACACTACATTAAAGTAGAAGGAAATTCCTTCACCATGGGGTTTTGTTCATTTAAACAGAAGACATCCTTTCTCATCAAAATCCTCAAAATGGAGAAAATGAAGTTCAGAGGATGGGATTTCAAATCCAGAGAGTACTTGGCTATTTATTAAAAGATCAGTCCCTGAAATGATCCTAAAGTAGCTCTAATTGGCAATCAGAATCTAAGGGGAATTACAAGTATATTTCCAAGCTGTGTCAAGGTGTTGAGGCTTGGAAGAGAGATGATGTCCTGGTAAATAGAAAGTGGAGTCTGAAAAATAGAAAAGCCCAGTCAGGGGCACATTATACAGCTTGGACCTTAGATAGATGTGGTCATTTGTAACAAAATGATGATGAATTCCATTTTGGACATGCCAGGTTTGAAATATCAGTGGGATATTCACTGGGAATTGATGACTTGAAACTAGACCTCAGGGGAAAGACCACCCTGGATTTATAGATCTGAGAGTCATCTAAGAAGATGACTGAACCTAATGATGTCACCAGGAACAGAGCCCAGAATGAGATATGCCCATCATGAGAGTAAAAGACATGGATAATGGTCTATCAAAGGAGACTGAAAGAGACAAGTAGAGAAACCAAGAAAACAATGTCAAAAAACCCAGAGTTAACAATTGGTTATTAATTATTTCAATTTATTTTTAGTTGACTGAATAGGGTTCTCTACATATAATATCATATCATCTACAAAAAGGGATCATTTCATTTCTTCTTTGCCTTTGCTTATTCCCTAAAGGGGAAAAAAGGGAGTGTTATTAGTTTCAAATGCTGTAAAATGTTAAGAAGGGTGATAAGGGTTGAAAAAAGAGCATTGAACTTTCAAATTAAGAAACCACTAATAACTTGGAAAAGTTCAGTTTTGAAACTGAAAAATGAGTGAAAACAGCTTTTTCTAGGAGGTTGCCTCTAAAATAGAAAAGAGAGGGTGATACCTCTAATGGAGATAATTGGCTCAGGTGAGGATTTGTTTCTGTTATTTTTTAAAGAACAGGTGAGATTTGAGATGGTTTGTAGGCAACAAGAAAAGAACTAGTAGACTAGAGATGAGAGATTACATAGAGAATGGGTATGATTGTGTAAAGAAAGGAAATCTGCTAGAGGAGATAGGAAGGAATAGGACCAAGGGTACAGGTAGAAGGAACAGCCTTGCTGAGGAGAAAGACTACCTCTTCATAAGGAACTGAAGAAAAGAAGAGAATGAGAAATGATATCCAGGGATTTTGAGACACAATAGGGGAGAAGGGAGAAGCTCTAGGTGAATGATTTCTCCTTTCTCAATAAATTATGCAGTTTAGAGAATAGGAAAAGAGAGTGAGGTAGCCTTGGAAACAAGGAAGTTGGGGCACAGAACAAGGTTTAGGTCAACTTTGCTTCTAAGTGGGTTGTTCTGGGACCCAGATTGATCCGGGTTCTTTGGGCCAGAACAAGAATAGAAAATCAGTTTTTAGGATTTTAGCAGGGAGTTCAGGGAACCTCCTTGCTGACTGCCTTTAACCTTCTTTCCAGTGGATTTTGTGTTTTTTCTTTTTGAATTCTTTTTTAACCACCTGGGAACTTCTTCTACTTGAGAGTACTGAAATGGGCTTATAGTAAAAAGACTGAACCTTTGGGCTCTGAGTGAGTCATTCTACCACAGAGTTATTAGCAAACTGGACAAGTGATACCACAGATTGTGGCCCATATTCCACCCCACCAATTTAGTGTCACCATCGCAAAAGTTCCTGCTAAATGACCTTTTTTCCCCCAGAGAACAAAAACTGACCATTTCTTATGTATTTTAGAAGGGAAGTAGTAAAGAGTAGGAAATAAAAGATGTCATTGATTGGGGAATGGCTAAGACAAGTTGAACATAATGAAATATTTTACTATAAGAAATAATGAATGTGAAAATACAGAATATATAAATTAATTCAAAGTAAAGTAAACAAGTCCATAAAAATAACATATATGACAATATGCAATGTAAAAGAAAATAATAAAATCATCTAAAGCAAAGCAATGTAATTATCATGATCAAATTTGGGCCTTAAGAAGAGAGAACAAAAGTACTATATAAATACTAGTTATTGTTATTTATTATTTGCAGTAGTAAGGGACTATACATATACAGCCATTCTCTGTTGATTTGTTGATTAGTTTTGTTGACCTGCTTTTTTTCTTCTCTTTTTTTATTATTTATTATACAAAGTGGCTCTTGATGAGGAAGGAGAGATATATATTTGGAAATCATGGTGATGTAAAAACAAAAGATAAAAATAAAAATGTTTGCTTATTTAAAGGTAAACCTTTAAGTTACCTGTTCAAGAATACATAAACATTTTAAAATATTTAAATGGAGTCACAATGGAGAAAAAGTGTCCAGTGTTAACTTCAAGTTCCCTGGTGGGTTTTATGTGGTCTTTCTGAAAATTATGACTGTTATAATCTTCTTAAAAGTTGATTTCTGGGGCAAAGACCCAGCAGGACCTGATTTATGAGAGCAGGTAAATGTACTTGAGTGCAAAGCACAACATGAACTTCCTATTCCTACCCACCCAGGGTCAAACAGATCAATTACTCCTTTGTGTCGCCTTGCTAAAAAAGTACAGTCCTCCAGGCAGAGGCACTCACAAGGCTTGGAAAGCAATGGTAGAGGGGAAAAAATGTAAAGAGAAATAAATAACTCAATTAATCATCAGGACATATTTATTCATTCTAGCTGCCAAACAAATAATCCAACCTTATTTCTTCCTTTTAAAATAAGCCACACTCAAAATCAGGAAAAATCAAACCTATTTTGAGAAGAGGGATGGCTAAGACATGATGTTTCAGATTGTGCACCAAAAACTACCAGAAAGTGAACTTTCCAGGGACCTCATCTGTGAAAAGCATTTGGTACCATCACCCCCTGAGGTTGCCACGGTTATCTAGTTCTTGGTGTCAATTTGTGCCGATTTTAGAAGAGCCATCATAGAGTCTAATCTCTTGCCTAATACAAAACAAAACCAAAAAAGACCCACTATGCAAGATCTGTCATGATGAGATACACCTTTTATAATAATAACGTATAATAGCCATAATCTCCAAACTATAATTACAAATTGCAGTCAAAAGAACACAATATTATATGCCAGAAAACAGATTAGTTAAATTGGTCTTGAACTTATAAATGTCCTTCCTCAAATGTGGCACCCAAAATTGAACACAATATTCCACAGGACTAGCGCCGGACACCTTGCCTCTCAGAGTTGTTTAGATTTGCAACAGCTTTCTTGGTTGTCATATTAAAATGTTGATTTATATTGGATTTGTTTGGTTTGGATTTCTTCTGATAATGGTCTCCCTCCCTCCCCTAGGCTGGAAGTACAGCCTGATCCCAACACCAATTGGTGTGAAAGCTTTCATCTCTGTTTCTAAGCTGAACCCATTCAGCCCTCCTTAGGTAGTCCAGCAGCCCTCTGCCCTTTGGAGGTTTGCCATTTTGGTGCCAGACTTAGTAAAGACATCCAGTTGATTTAGCCTTGCTCTATCCCACATTCTGTGGCCTCAAGCAGATCACTGGCTGCAGCCTCCACTAGTAAGTAGCAAGTGTTACAGGCATATGCTACCACACTAGCTCATATTGTGTTTGTAACCCTAACCTTACTGCTCGCCCCAAATCTGACCTGGCCATTCTATCTCTCATACTAGTAGAAAATAAGGAAATGAAGTTATTCTGCGATGTCCTTTCTTAGAGAGGTCACACTGGGTTCTCTGTGATCAGTGCTTCATGTTCTATGTGTTCATATCATCTCTAATCATAAGGTCTAGAATTTCATCAGGAATCATAGTTTGTAGACAACATTATCTTACCCGTTTTGTTTTTTAAAAATTGGAACGTTGACCTTTCTTCAATCTCGCCATGTCTTTCAAATACCACTGACACTGGCTCGTCAGTCATATCTACTGGTTCTTTTTTTCTTTTTATTTTTTATCAACTACATGTAAACAAAAAATGTTAACATTCATTTTTTTGAGTTCCAAATTCTCTCTCCCCTTCTCCTTCAGGAGTCAAGCAATTTAATATAGATTACACATATGCCATCCTATAGAACATTTCCATATTATATACTAGTTCTTTAAATATTTTCATAGTGATAACAGAGCTGAGATTTACATTCAGTTTCTCAGTTTTAAAAATGCTATGAAATTGAAAGGGTTCTGTATAAACAAAATCAATGCAGCTATGAACAAGAGGGGAATCTGTAAATTGGGAAAAATATCTGTACAAATTATCTCAGTTAAAGGGAGGACATTTCAGATAGAAATTAAAATAAAATTATAAGATTAGGAGTCATTCATTAATATATGTGGTCAAAATTTGAGAACTTGCAGAACAAATAGTTCTCAAATATATCTTAAACCACAGGTATATTTGTTCAAGGAAAAAGGAAAGCAAACCATGTCTTGATGACCTCAATTTCGTTGTCACAAAAATCATTAAACTACAATAACCAAATCCAGTTGTTGTTTATTAGCTTGGGAAATTTGGGGTGGAATATTATTTTTTGTTTTACTTTTTAAAAAAAGACAAACAGGAAGAGAACATCTAGAAAGTTCACCAAATTTCAGATGCCAAAAAGAAAGAAAAAAAAACCAGAAAAGCCAGTTGTATCTAGTTTTCACTCAAATAAATGAAAGATTTCAAAGACAATTTTTATTTAAAAAAATCCACACTCTTTATTTAAATGAATCAAAGAATTAAAATAATTATATCCCACAAACCATTTCAGGAGATTAGTGATATTCTCTGTACCCCTAAATATTTAAAAAGTCTTCAATCAATAAGTATTTATTAGAGATCTTCCATGGGCTCACTACTGTCAAGAAAATAGAAATAATAAACAACATGGTCACTACCCTAAGAAGTCCTAATATAATTAGGGAGACCAAGCTAATATATGAAACTAATAATTACTCAATTCATAAAACAAGATATCATATTATACTATAAAGAATGTTAGAGTCTAGAGAGCTGGGTTCAAATTCTTTCAGGACACTATTTATCCAGAGGCAAGTCATAATTCCACTAAGACTCATATTCCTTGCCTACAAAATGGGGACCCAAGACTTGCACAATCTATCTCACAGGATGTTTGCAGAAAGCGCTTTGCAAAGCTTAAAATGTTATTATCAATATGAATTGATATTATCATCATTAGCAGTAGCAACAATACCAAGTGTTAAATTGCATGGTACAGACCATAAATGTTATGAGTTCAGATTAGGGCTGAAATAGCCAGATAAGGATTTCTGAAGGAGTCAATTAAGAATACTGCCAAAGTAATAGGGATTGTTCTCAAAAACTAAACTAATAGGAAAGCCAAAGAAATTACTTTTCTGTCATATAGATAAGCTCCCCAGAATCTAAGTTTCCCAGTCCATTAAAACTCTAATAAGCTCAACCTTTCTGGAACTTTTCACTTCATAGCAATTAAACTGACTCTCAATGCCCATCCTGGCCATTACGGAGAGGATATAAAACTAGTGTTATCTAAATAGTGGACAAATATTATCACAAAGGAAATGTCTTCAAAAAAAACCCTAATTCAAATTTGGTGCCATGGAAATGAGAAATAATTAAGTAAAATGTAGTCTTGTGGTTACAAGCCATTTTGAAAAGAAGGTTCATGGACTAAATTCTGCATCTCAAGAAAGGAAAATGTTTTCAGTGAAAGATTAGATCGCAGCTCTCAGGTTAAATATATAATGAAAGAAACAGATCCAAGTTAATAAATTATTGAATATAGCCTATTTTCATTGGCTGTTCAAAACTACCCATGAGAAGATGATGTTTCTTGTGTTCTGCACTTACTGTTGAATATTTATTAAGCAATTGTAACAGGGAGGGAGTACTGACATCATTCATTCAGGCCATCTACAACAGGTTTCTGATCTGTCACTTGAAAGAAAGATGATAGGACCTTGGTATTTAATTGTCTTATGAAAAGATCAAACAATAAACCACTGAATGACCTTCTGACTATATTTGAAGTATAGAGGAACCCTGATTTAATAAAATAAAACCACACAAAAATGTATTAGTCGGGGCAGCTGGGTAGCTCAGTGGAGTGAGAGTCAGGCCTAGAGACAGGAGGTCCTAGGTTCAAACCCGGCCTCAGCCACTTCCCAGCTGTGTGACCCTGGGCAAGTCACTTGACCCCCATTGCCCACCCTTACCAATCTTCCACCTATGAGACAATACACCGAAGTACAAGGGTTTAAAAAAAATGTATTAGTCCTCTAAATAAGTTTTGAAATTGAGAATTGGTCAAATGAAATTGATTAATGGTCAAACAATATAAATGGGCATTTTTCAGAGGAAAAAAATCTAAGCTATCAGCCATATGAAAAAGTGTTCTAAATCATTAATTGTTAGAAAAATACAAGTTAAAACAATTTTGAGGTTCTACCTCAAACCTACAACTTTAATCGGGGTGGGGAGAAAAAAGGGAAAATGAGAAATACTAGAAGGGCTATAGGAAAATAAACACAATATATAGTGTTAGTAGGGCTGTAAACTGGTCCAACCATTCTGAAAAACATTTTGGAATTATATCTGAAAAGTTACTAAGTGTACATTAATGTTAACTAGCAATACCACTACTAAGCATAGCCCACAAAGAGATAAAAGAAATGGGAAAGGACCCATATATACAAAAACATTTAGAGCAGCTGTTTTTGAGTTAACAAAGAACTGAAAACTGAGGGGAAACCCATAAATTGGAGAATGGCAGAACAAGTTATGGTTTATGAATGTGATAAAATACTATTATGTTGTAAGAAATTATGAAGGGGATGGTTTTAGAGAGACCTAGGAAGACATATATAAACTGATGCTAAGTGAGCAAAATCAGAAGAATAATTTAAACAACTGTAACAATATGTAAATACACATAACTTTGAAAGACTTAGGACTCTGATCAATGCAATTATCAATCATCATTCCCTAGGGCTCATGATAAAACATGCTACCCAAAAAGTTCCTGACAAAATGGTGATGGAATCAGAGTGAAGACTGAAACAAATAGTTTTTTAACATGGCCAAAATGAGAATTGGTTTCGCTCAACTAGACTTTTTTCTAACAGGGTTTTTTCTTTTCAGTGGGGAAAGGAGGAGGTGGAAGGGAGAGAAGATAGATTTTCATTAACTAAAAAAATAAAATTTAATTTAAATAGCTAAATATTGAAAAAAATAAAATGAGAATACCAAGATAATTCCAAATAGATTTATACTGATATTTTGATCTCATATTCATGTTTTTTGTTATTCAACTGCTACCATATTTCCCAAGCATTCATTACTACCATTTTGCCAAAAGATAAACAAGCTATCAAAGTAAAAAGAGTACTAGTTAATTTATTTGGCAAAATAAATTGTTCAAAAGAAATTCAAAGAACTATGAACCCTAAATACAAGTTTCCAGTTCTGACAATTCTCTCTCATAGGCTCTAACTAATTGTGGGGGGAAAGCAAAAAACCAACAGTAGTTATGGAGAAAAACAAATAATACAACCCTTGATAACTGTAGTCCTTGTCAACATATTCAATCGACTTGTATAAAGTGAATGTATTTAAGGGTTTGGGATAAAGGATTCTGTAAACAGAAGTCCCATTCTACCAATTACAGAACTAAAGTTGATAAAGAATATTTAAATCATTATCAAAAAAAAAAGAGTGGAGAAAGACACAAAAAGCTAAAATGCTGACAAATTGAAAAATGTAACTCTAGCTAAACTGAGCTAATTCTAATGTCTTGCTTTAATCCCTTTCTTTTCTGTAGAAATCATACCTTCAATCTATTCAGGGTACACTGGGGTTCTTTAATTCAATTTCAATCAGTATTTAATGAATGCCTAAGGAAGACTACTTTATATGAGAGAAATAGGCACTATCAGAAGTCAACAGAATTATATTATGGTATTAGCTTAGCCACTAACTAGCTGCTGCCTTGGGCTTACTTAATCTCCTCAAGACTTTAATTTCTTCATTTATAGAATGAGGAAGTTAACCTAGATTAAGAGTTCTTAAACTGGGGGTTCTTGAACTTCAAATATATATTTAAAAAAACTTTTTTTTTTCATAAATTGCCCTAGGACCCCTCATGTTGGATGATGTAGTGAAGAGCTCCTTCTAAAATTTTCATTTAATGAAAGTATCCAAATGCTAGCATTTTCTTCATTTTCTACCTGGTTATACTCCTTTGGGCTTTTCCATTTTGTACAAAGTAACATCAGGAGCCTATTCATTCTGCAACATTCTATCTGTTTTGGTATTTTGCACCTCATCAGTGCCCTCTGAGCTGGGACTTCTCTGATTATAAAGGGTGGAGGGAAGAGCTCTTCCCAAAACTTTCTTTTAAATTGAGCACCCAGGCCAACCATCCTTTCTCTTCATTTTCAACCTGGCCTCCCTCCTTTGGAATTCTCCATCAGGTATTCCTATGCCTGATGCCTTTCTCCCAACTCTTTTCAGCTTCCTTTTGTGTGCTGTCTTAAGCTCCCAAAAGGCAGAAAATTGTCTTTTTCATATTTGTATCACCAGCACTTAACACAGTTTTTGGCACATGGTAATAAGTGTTTTGGCAACTAACATTGTAGATTATTATAATGTTATATATTTTCATTATATTATAGATAATTATTATATTAATAACATATATTATATCTATATTATATGATATATTGTATCTATATGCTATATAATATTAATATTATAATAATATTACATATTTTAATTTTTTTAAACAATATTTTGAGGAGGGGTTTATCGGCTTCACCAAATAGAGAAAAATGTCTATGATCCCCACAAAAGCTTAAGAAACCCTAACTTAGATGATCTTTAAGATCCCATACAATAAGATGATTTTATATGCCTACTTCACTAGGAAATAAGCATACCCTTGCAAGTCTGATTTTGCCCTAAGATCAGGCTTAAACTGCAGTCTCAAAGGTTACCAATGATGTAAGTTAAGTTTTTGCCAGATTTGCAAGAAGCCATGTCTGGGGGCAGGGCTGCCAGTTGGGAGATTCCTGACGCCACGCCAGGGCATGAGACCTATCAGCAGTTGGTCTGTGCCCTACCTATATAAGAGAGAGAGAGAAACCCAGCCCAGGGACTCAGTCTGGAGCAGGGGAGCCAGGTGGGTAGGACAGGCCTTTCTCTCCTCAGTTTAGTGATTGGGTTAGGAAGCAACCATCATACCTTAAAGTTACAGGATTTACTACTTAGCTTTAGCATCAATTGACACCATTCAACAAACTCCTACAGAAGATTTAACCAACTAAGTCTCTTCAATCAAGCTGCAACCTAATTCATCTATAGGCAAGCAGTGACCATTACAGCAGGTCTGGAGGCCTGGCTCAGCCCAGCCTCAACACTCTGAAACTGTTGGAGTTAATACTATGAGCTAGAAATAGATTTTATTTAGTGATTCCTAAAACCCTCTTCCCTTCCCTCAATTTCCCTGATTAATTAAATACCTCAAGTAAAATCCTAGTTATAAAACTTAAACCATCTACTGATCTTTTGTTGTTTGGCCTGACAACAAGGCAGCCTCAAAGGAGTTTCAGGGGAACCTGAAGGGACAGAGAAGTGTCCGGCTTTGTCCTCTGAAGCTGTGACTGATTACCATTCTTGATACTCGCAGTCAGATGGTTATTGATCATCATGAATAATTTGATAACACTGATTAATTTATCATCAGTTAATTGACAGTTGATTAACAGGAAGCTAGTCTTCCTGAAGAACCATACTGTGATTAGTTGAGGGAATTCTAAAGGAAGTCTGGTTATACTAACAGACTTCCTGGTGATATCAAGGAGAGGCTTCAAGCTCTTCCAACATCCTGGCTTTTTGCTTCACTCCTCTGAGCCAATAGCATCATTTTACCTTTTCCCTCAACAATCATTACAGTTACCAGTGATGTCTTAATCACCAGATCCAAAGACCATTGCTAAGGCCACATTTTTTTCTTGACCTTGTTGCAGCATCAGAAATGGGCTGAATATCTTTCCTTCCTGAAAACTCATTCTTCCCTTGGCTTTCATATCTGCATACTCATTCCCTTTCTCTCCCCATCTCTTGCTTGGTCATTTCATCTTCCATAGTTTCAACTCTATTAATTTCCATTATCTCAACTTCAGGGAAAACTGCATAGAGTTATCGCTGTGTAGGCAATTCTCAGTTATTTGCACCATAGTTCCTTTTTTTGCATCTTCGCTTTTGGTCTGGACAGTCTTCCTCCCAAGTCCACCTATCAAAATCCTATCTGCCCTCCAAGTACTAGATCAAATGCAACCCGCCTCCACCTCCCAGCCCCAAGCCTTTGCTGGATCCCTCCTTACTCCGAATTCCCATTGTTGATGGTATCATTCTTCTGACCCTTAACCAGAGAATGCCTTCTGTTTTATTGTAGTTATGTGTGTATATTTGTATCTTTTCACTCAAGAGCAAGGATTAAAGTACAATGAACAATACTTGGAATATGAAATATGAATAGGAAATAATATGAAAACTTCCTGAATTATATAATTGATACCAGAAAATGTAGGCATTGTGGTGACATGTGAGCAGAACAAATACTATTTGGGCAGTATTGCGGGGGAGGCTCTACTTATCACTGCAAAGTGAGGTAGTCAAGGGAAAGCCTTTGAGGAAGAACAATCCTCACCATCTCCACTGTAGAGGTCTCTGGACTTTTATGATAATTGATAAAGCTAATCAAGAGAGAAAAAATCCACTTGCCCTAATGCTTTCAACCACTATCGCTATATTATTAATTGTTATCTGATTCCAATAAATAGAACTCACCAACATTTTTTAAACCCTTTCCTTCCATCTTAGAGTCAGTACTAGGTATGTTTCTAAGGCAGAAGAGTGGTAAGGGCTAAGCAATTAGGATTAAATGACTTACCCTGGGTCACAAAACTAGGAAGTGTCTTGAGGTCAGATTTAAACCTAGAACATTCTGTCCCTAGGTCTGGTTCTATCCACTGAGCCATCTAGCTGCCCCTCACCAACACTTTTTTTATATTGTTAATAATCAGCTTAGAAATAAATGTAATACTTTATTGAAATATAAGTTCATTTTAACAAAACTTTAATGGAAATGTATTGCAGGATGCTCTATCTTTTAAAAAATTTTTATTCTTTCAAACTTGAAAAATATCAATAAATATTAATATTTCCAGGTAAAAAAACAGAAAAGGGAACTATATAACACTATTAGATACATTATTAGTTTTTAAAATACATACTAAATTGACCTGTTTGTCTCCTCTTCTAAATCTTCTGTTCTCTAATGTATATTTTACTAATATTCTGTTGAAATCTTCATTCTTTTTTTTTAATGTCACAATTACATTCCTCATTCCCATCCATCTCTCCCCCATTCCCTCCTGTAACAAATGAGTGCAGTCAAGAAAAGCAGATTCATATATTGGCTATTTCTGAAAACATATTTTCCACTTTGCACCTAGGAGACTCTATCTTAAGTATATAGCTCAATATTTTTCTGAGCATTCAATTCTAGCATATGCATTTTGCCAAAAGCTGACAATCATTAGGGAAAAAATATTAGCTCTAACATGTACCTCCCATATGTAATTTTCCCCTCTTAGAGTAACTGAAGCAGTCAGCAATTGTGGAAAGCTGGTTCTCTTTACCAGAAGTAGATTCTAGTAAGAGCAGGAAAGACAGAAAAAGTGAACTAATGGAAAAGGTGAGAAATGATGGATATGCAAAATGTATGTAAAATGAGGATAATAATATCTGCATTACCTACCTCACAGGGTTCTGAGGAAAACACTTTGTAAACCATAAAATGTTGTATGTGTTAGTTATTCTTGTTCTTATTCTTAACAATGATATTAATAAGAAAAAAGTGAGAAAGACTAGAGGAAGAGCAAGAGGAAGATGGTAGTTTATGGTAGGATATATGGCCCAATTCAACATCATCCCAAGGTCAAGAAAACTCAAGGCAATGGAGGAAATATCAATAGGGTTTTAATTCTAGGACCTGCTCTCTATTGATTCTTTCCAATTTATCCTGTAGATATCTTGTTTGTATGTAATGATTTGCATGCTTTCCCCCATATTACACTGTAAGTTATTTGAGAATAAGGACTATTTTTACTTTTCTTTGTATCTAGTCCTTTAGCATAGTGTCTGACACAAAGTAGGTGAATAGTAAATGCTTACTGAATGACTTTTAACTAAAGTTCTATATTTAAGATGTCTTGACTGAGATTCTTAAGAAAGAATCTGAATTAGCCTTATAAATGGTCTGGCCTGACAGGATTCTCTTGGTCACTCTTCTGACATGATGTCAAACTCAAACAGAAACAGGAGCCACTAATTTATACATAAGGATCCTTGCAGCTTGCATATTGACTGAGAAAAATGCATGCTTAGATATTTCATTTTTTTATTAATAAATTTGTCTTGCTAAATATTTCCAAAAAACATTTTGATCTGATTCAGGTTGAAGTCACAGGCTCCATGTTTTGACACCTCTGCTTTAGAATTTAGTAAAGAAGATGGAAATTCTTTGTCCTGGGGCAATCAGGGTTAACCTTGAACTTCACAATTTAGAGCCCATTTCTTTCTGATTAGCTCCTTGAGTCTTCCCTACTCAAGTTCAGTTGATCATTGAAAAATCAGAACAAACTGCCTAAAAGCTCACTAGGTCCAAGTTTAGAACATTCAAAAGTACTGACCTGTGGTCTGGATTGACTTTTACCAAATTAGATGAGAGCCACAAAATTAGCTGGTAAAGACCTCTAGTTCTTATTAATACCAGTTTAGGTATTAATAACTTCCCTACCCAGACATCTCTTCAATAGCACAATACCCCCAAGAGCCCTGGGTTGGCACATTTATTTTTTTTAAACCCTTACCTTCTGTCTTGGAGTCAATATTGTGTATTGGCTCTAAGGCAGAAGAGTGGTAAGGGTAGGCAATGGGGGTCAAATGACTTGCCCAGGGTCATACAACTGGGAAGTGTCTAAGGCCAGATTTGAACCTAGGCCTGGCTCTCAATCCACTGAGCTAGCCAGATGCCCCCTGGTAGACACATTTATGATTAAGTCACACATTATCCTTGGACAAACTTACTCAATTCCTGAGCAAATGGCAGCACCAACCCCATCTTGACTGACCTAAATAAATAATACCCTGTGCTCACTCATAAGGATGAGAATTTTTTTCCCTAGACTAAACTTTATAGAAAACTCTAGAGGCCAGAAATGAAAGAACCTTAAAGAAAAAAGAATTTAACAGACTATTCAATAGAAGCAGCCTTTCCTGAAAGGCTCTAGTTGCACCAAATCCCAAAACGCACCACAAAGGTGCCTACAGCCCTCACAGAGAAACAAGCATTTAAGGAATGCTTGTGGACAGGATAAGGTTATCTAATGAATAGGCTTGTGATTTCAAAGGGCAAGGGCAGGGAGACTTTTCTACTTCTTTGATCTTATTCTAAGCTCAAAAAAGATATAAAATTTCAAACCACTATCAAAACTTTGTATAATATAACAATCATGTCTAATTCCTGAGGAGCACTTTTAATTATAAGACCTTTCCTCTCCTCCAATTTAATCCTCAAAAAGAGGTCTGAAAAACTTTCTGCTTTCCAAAAACACAGGTCCAAGTCCTGGTAAATACACTTGCATCTTTTACACAAAGACTAAATCTACATGGCACAAAGTTAAATAGAGCCGAGGCAACAACTGGATTCTGGGCTGGGCAGTCAAACCAGAAAATTCAAGGCTGAGCATGAATGGGGAAGATGATGCCTCTGACCTGCTATTTCTGTGAGTGACACATCTCAGTAATAATATTCTGTATCATCTTTCAGTCAGGAGTAACTAATCTGGACACTACAGAGAGGGCTCAGGGACCTTCTTTAAGTAACAGAAGCCAGTAGATGTGAAACTTCTGGCCCTTCTATTCTGGGGCTGCACAGACTTAAATGAAACACATCATCTCAATGGTGGGTTGGCAGGTTCATGCGGGTCTAAAGGGAGTGAGTAAGAATGCAATGTGACTAAAAGTGATACCAAGTCTGTGATTTATTATCATGGGCATGCAAACAGGAATGTGCCGCAGCCAGCTGGAACTGGGAAACCAACTGTTAAATTTTCAATGTACACCTTGGAAATTGGAAGAGGGGAGGGGCAGAGAGACAGAAACAGAGAGAGAGGAAGAAGAAAGTGAGGGAGAGGGAGAGAAGAGAGAGACAGAGAGACAAAGGGACAGAGAAAGACAGAAAGAGGACAGAGAGTGAGACAGATAGACAGAGAAGAGAGAGACAGAGACAGAGACAGAGACAGAGACAAAGAAGGAAGGGAGGGAAGGAGGGAGGGAAAGGGAAGAGGAAAGAGAGAGGGAAGAAGAGAGGAACAAGGAGAGACAGAGACAGAGAAAGAAAGAGAGAAAGAAAGAGAGAGGGAGGGAGGGAGGGAGGGAGAGGGAGGGGGAGAGAGACAGAGCCAGATAGACAGAGGGAGAAGGAGGTAGGAGGAGATTGAAAGACAAAACATTTATTAAAAAGCTACCATGTGTCAGGCACTGTGGTAAGCACTGAGAATACAAACACAAAAAAGATAGTCCTCATCCTCAAGAAGCTTTTTTTCTAGTGGGGAAAGTCAATGTAAAAGAGAGCTGGAGAAGGGGTTGGGGGTGGCAGCGGTGGCGAGATCAAAGCTGCCCCATAGCAACAAGCTAACTAACTTAACTAGCCTAGGTAGAGTGAAAGGCATCACACAGTAGTCTAAATTTTCAAGCTTCTCAAACTGATGACTTATCAAATGGAATTTTTCCACTGAATAGTTTACAGTTCTGGTAAGCACACACCCAATTCTTACCCAATAGAAAACTAAATTTCTTCAGATTGAGGAAAAAAAAGAAAAACAAGATGTTCTCGCTTAAAATAGAAGCTTGTCCACACAGGGCTGACTTCAAAAGAGAAAAATTTCAATTTATAAGTCTTTCCAGAATAACAACTCTGGTATTTACTCATATTATCTAATATATATACTAATCAAAGATTTTTTTTCTACTAATAAGACCAGCCTTGGTATAGAGTGGTAGGTACAGTGGAAAGAATGTTTGATGCCAGAGGTTCTGAATTCAAATTCTGTCTCTGCTTACTTACTCACCTGAGACTTGAGCAGGTCATTTAATCTTCTGGCCTTTAGTTTCTTATCTGTAAAATGAGGGGGCAGTTTTGGAAAGACAATAGTGACTAGCTGAGAGGATAAGATTTGGAGAAAAAGAACACAGAATGGTCAGGCTCAAAAAATAAAGGTGAAGGGAATGTAAAAGAGAACAAAACAAGCACCTTTTTACTTCTCAAGTTTGTTTTCTGGCCCTGCCAATAGGGTATTCTGGAGGTTAGAAATATTCAATATGAAAATTGCCTCGGGTTCGAGCACACCTGGCTTTGCAGCCCACTCAGATGAGGCCTGGGAAATGCGGGCAGCCTGACCGCTGAACTGTAAAGTCCCAACTCCCTTATCTCTGACCTCCACTCTCCTCTCCACAAAGGAGCTGCCTGAGTTTCTACCTCTCACTTGAAACATTTGAAACAGAAGCACCTTGTTCTCCCCTTTGGGCTCAGAGGGTCCTGCAGATAAAAACCGCTTCTTCGGTGTCCGAGTTAATCCCAGACCTGTAGGAAAGCAGAAGGGGAGGGGCGTTGCAAAGTTCTATCTAGAGGTTGAGATGTGGTCGATGCTCCCTCCAACTTGATGGAAACATTTAATATCTTCCAACAAGCCCAGTTTCTTTCTGTCAGTTGGTTCTTACAATTCGTTGTCAGTTTTAATTTTACAGAGGCGCATCCGGGCCGTGGGGTGAAAACGATAGGCCTTTCTCCTTTCTGTTTCTCCACTACCACTGGGATGAAGCAGTATTATCTACTTTTAGGACAACTCCAATTCTATCTGTTTTATAAGCAGTTAACTCAGAGGCCAGTGTCAGGCTACACTTATAAACCTCATGGAAACTGCCACATTGGCAGGCTATAAGAATGATTTAGTCTTTTTTTTTTTTTTAAAAAAAACCCTTACCTTCTCACTTAGAATCACTAACTAAGAATCAATTCCAAGACCAAAGAGCCATAAGAGCTAGGCAATGGAGGTTAAGTGACTTGTCCAGGGTCACATAGCTCAGAAGTGTCTGAGGTCAAATTTGAACCCAGGGCCTCCTACCTCCAGGTCTGGCACTCTCTATATATATACACACTGCCCCTAGAACTATTTATTCTTTCTGAGGATGCAGGAAGTTTGCTATTTTCTAAACTCAGAAATACCCATGCCTGTTGGGAAGATACATCTTTAGACGCTTAGGGGTAAAGATAGAACTTTGAAAGTTATCAGCACAAAGATAGTAGTTAAAGTCACAAGAATATATGAGATTGCCAAGAGGGAATATATAGAGAGAAAAGTGGCCCAAGAACAATGTCTTATAGGCTATCCAAATTAAGGAGGAATAACAGCAGTTAATGTTTACAAAGTGCTCTACAAATGTTGTCATTTGGTCCCTCCAAAAACCTCGAGATGAATGCTATTATTATCTTCATTTTATAAATGAAGAAATGAGCAGATAGATGTTAGGTAGCTTCCCCAAGCTCACATAGCTGGTGTCGGAGGAAGCATTTGAACTCAGGACTTCCTGACTCCAGTCCCCAGTGCTCTATCACCCAAAGGAAAAAAGGGGAAGATTAACCAGAGAGGTTGAAGGGAAAATATGATTGAGCTAGGTTTCACAGAAGCCAAAGAAGGTAAGAATTTCAAAAAGGAAAGTGAAGGACTATGGGAAGAGACTGATTGACGGTGTGAGATTGTGCAGAAGCTCAAACCTGATAAAGACTGGGAGATGGAGTGGGGGGGTGGAGCGTTGGATTTGGCAGTTGTGTCAAAAAAGCAGTCTCAGCAAAGTGGTAGGGATAGATAAAAGTCAGATTGCAAGGGTTTGAGAAGTGAATGGGGAGTAAGAAAGTTAGGCATTGAGTACAGAATGATCTTTCAAGAAACACCATTGAAAGAACAAAGGGGACAATTTCTAGATGCCATTAACATCTGGCTTACCAGCAAACAGAGATGAACTTAAGTTAAATAGCTATTTAAAAGGAATGCTACTTCTATAATCTCAACGAGACACCAGAGATATCCTTGAAACAAAAGCATATTGCAATTCTTAAAAGAGATGAAAAAGTTTGAAATATTGTGAGAATTAACATACAGCCAGCACAAGCATGCACACATTTATAAATACACATACATATATAATATATACAGACACATGTATACAAAGTGATATAGGTGCTGTTTTTTGTTTATTTTTAAGAGAGGGCATGGGAAGAGAAGAAAGTGCAGAGTAACCGGAGCTGGGAGGTCTGGACTCAAGTCCTCCTGCTCTGTCATTCATTAGATGTGCTAACTTTGGGAAGCCACTTAATGCTTCTGAGTCTTAGTCTCCTCATCTATAAAAGAGGGAATAATTATTATACTGAATTCGCAATGTTGTCACCAGGAAAGAATTTTTTAAGTACAAAAGATGATATGATATATATCATATATTATAATAATAATAAAAATATTATATTATAATATATATTTAATATATTATGTTATGTTATAACATAATAATAAAAAGATAATGAGTGGCATCATATAATTGACTCATCAAATTAACAGTCAATAGGTAGATGACTTTCATGTATTTTCCCTATTAAGATAATTTTAACTTCATCAAAGAATTGTACAACTAAATTTTTGATAGTAAGTACATTCCTTTCTATGAATTCCTCTTAAATAGCATCTTCTTAGTAGCATCTGAAACTTCCATCGCGTTGAGACCTTTTTGAATCCTGATTGTGTATTCTAAATGTATTGACTACTCATTATTAACTTTGGGTCATCCAGAAGTTTGGTAAGCATGTTTTCCCAGTCTAAGTCACTGATAAAATGTTGCCCAAGAGAGGGTCACAAGACACTTTCCTCCAGGAAGCCTCCAGATTGACCTATTATGCAACATTCCAGCAGCTACCTTTTTAAAAAAATCTGGAGATGCCACCAGATTACCTCAAACAGCTTGCTGCAATACAAACATAATAGTTCTAAGGCATTCCATGACCTATTAATCTAATGCAAAAAGCAATGGGATTCGTTTAGTATAACATTTATTCTTAGGAGACCCAGGGAGATTCCCCTGTTATCACTGATTCCTGCCTGCTGGATGATACTCATGAGCTCCTTTTAACTGGCTCCACACAGCACTGCCTAAGGAAGGAACACATAAAATCTGGAACCTGTCAAGTCCTCATTTTGAAATACCCACTTCTATTCCCTAATTTCTTTGAGATCCTGAAAATCCCAAACAAAAGAACTAAGACACAGACTTGGGCAGAAGCTCGTTCGCCTCGGCCATTCTTCTTCATGGTGGAAAGGGCAGCCCCTCTGGAAAGAAGCCCGCAGTCAGCTGGCCAACAGAGCTAGAAACCAAGACCCAGGCAAGCAGCTTCAACATCTCTGGGCAAAGTACCCGGTCGCCCCGGGTGCCAGACTAGCATAGTGATCTTACAACCAAAAGGCTCTGCCAAGCTCTTGACAGGACATGATTCCTGGCTCCTTCTCACCACCCCCATCTGTCCATGAGAATGGAGCCAACAACCAGGGTAAAAGAACAGACCCGGCTGAAAGGAGGAAATCACAAAGAATCCTAACATTCTGGGCTCCATGTTGGCAGGTTACTCAGCTGGGATGCTAGGAGTTCCCTAATATTATAGTCTTGTTTGCACATTTAAAATATCTAATAGCATAAAAAAAAAACCTTTAGAAAGGAAGGAAAAAAAACCAAACATTTATTAAGCATGTACTATGTGCCAGACACTGTGCTTAGCACTTTACAAATATTATCTCATTTGATCCTCAAAACAACTCCCTATGAGGAAGGTGCTATTATTATCCCCATTTTATAGTTGAGGAAACTGAGCTAGAGGTTAAGTGACTTGTGCAAGATCACATGGCTAGTATGTGTCTAAGACTGATTTTGAACTCAGTCCTTCCTGACTCAAATCACTGTGCCACCTAGGTATCTCTATAGAAAATAAATATAAAAGACTTATTGACCTCAAAATCATCTCTCTCATAGTAGGAATGAAATTATTCCACATGTGAGCATTTGCATTATCTGCCAAATGTAAAGATTTTCTTTTTTTGGTTTTCCAAATTAAACGGATATAGATAGTTAATTATGGATATCACAGCCCAAAGACCTCTGATATAAGTGTTCAGTATTATTATTCTATTTTATCAGTTAGGAGAGCATGCATCAAAGAGGGAGTCAGGAAGCTGTGGTTCATTTCAAAGATAACAGCAGAGGCATCTGCACTCAGGATGGGGACGTGTGGCTCCTCGAGCACAAGCCCATCACGAGGGAAGAGGCAGACGGGTTCCCATCGATCCTCTGCACATATTAAAGACAGACGCTCCCCCCAAACGCACACGCTATTTCTGTTCACTGAACAGCCTCTGACTTGGAGCAAAGCACAGCCCTAGAGGCTTTCTTCCAACAAAGGGCCTCCGGAGAAGGGCTGAGATGAGTTGGAAGATGTGGCTGTGTGGACCCTCCAGTGATTGTTATCAAGAAAGGCACAAAGGAGGGGGCCCTATGTTTGCCCAGAGGGGCTCATCTATGGAAGACATGCACTGCAAAATGTAGAGGCCAGAGAGATTCACTACAGATGGGTAAGTCCACTAGATATTCTGGTTTAGGGATAACATCGGCTCCAGCCCCAGAATCCTACAAAAGAACCAACCTCAATGAGATCCACAATCATTCCCACGACATTGACCTAACAGCATATATAAGAAGAAACAGAAACATATAAGATAATTACTGCCCAGGAACACACACACACACACACACACACACACACACACACACAGAATAGATATAGAGTATATATTTGTTTATATAATGTATGTGTGTACATATAGATGTGAAGTATATATATTAGCACTCCATCAAGGCAGGACGACTGCTCTTCCTGAGTTCAACCCTGGCCTCAGTCACTTACTAGCAGTGTAACCCTGGGCAAGCCACTTAACCTGTTTGCCTCAATTTCCTCACCTGTAAAATGAGCTGGAGAAGGAAAGGCAAACCATTCCAAAAATCTTTGCCAAGAAAACCCCAAATGGAGGCACAAAGAGTCAGATATGAGTGAACAACAACAAAATATATTGTATATAAGTATTTGTTATATACATAAAGTATATAGCACAAACATATATGTATCATATGAACTTATATATGAGCCATATACTTCATGTGTGTATGCACAGATACATATTGGTATCATATATATATACATATATGCATATGTATATATATATAACAAAGAAAACAGAGAGAAAATGAATTGTGCCCAAAATTGAAAAAGAAGACAAGACGCTGGGTTACATTTGGAGAAGTACACAGTGCTTTCATTAATCTAAAACTTTTCCCTGAGACATATACATATACACACATATGTGCGTGTGCAAACACACACAAATCACTTTTTTTTTTTTTTTAACCCTTGTACTTTTCGGTGTATTGTCTCATAGGTGGAAGAGTGGTAAGGGTGGACAATGGGGGTCAAGTGACTTGCCCAGGGTCACACAGCTGGGAAGTGTCTGAGGCCGGGTTTGAACCTAGGACCTCCTGTCTCTAGGCCTGGCTCTCACTCCACTGAGCTACCCAGCTGCCCACAAATCACTTTTTTTAAACCACTAGTTTTTCAATGATGCATATTATATGACTGCAAATCCTAGGATATCACAGTTTCTGAACAATCATAATAGCAGAGTAAACCGAATGGCAGTGGAAAGAAGCATAAGGGCAGAAAGAAGGCTGAATTATATTACCAATGATGGCTTGCATGCAAAAAATAATAGCATAAAAAAGGTCATTTAGAAAATGTGATCGGAAAAGGGAATGCACCGATCAAGTTCTGAAAAAAGGTATAACATATGGTCAATCAAAGTGCTGTATCAGAACCTAGAAAATGCTCAAAGATCTTGAGGAAGGGCCCCTAGCACACTGATTAACTCTATTATAGAACATTATGAGCCAGATGGGTTTGTCGTAATTACATCTGCTACCAGGGAAAGTAAGGGTAGTGACTCACAATAACTCAGGAGTTCTAAGTTGCAAGAGTCTAAGAAAATTGGGCATCTAAGTCCATCACCAATATGGTGAGTCCCAGGGAGCTACTGGGCTGCCTTAGGAAGGGCAAACCTACCCAGGTCTAAAATGGAGCAAACCAAATATCCTGTGGCAATCAATAATGGGATTAGGTCAAAGATTGGCTGCTATACTCCTAGCCTGGAGGGAGGGAGGAAGAGAAATTATGGCAAGCCACAGACAAGAATCATACATGATAAGAAAGCCTGGGTAAGTGGCAATGTACACCATTGATCCTAAGCAGCTCCTTAATATACATAAAGAAAACCATCTTGGAGGTAATGCCTATGTAGACAAAATCATGAAGACCCAGAATTATTAAACAGGAAGAAAGCAAGTGGGCTTGGCCATGTGGCAGATCCTGCTGATAGCCACCATGGGAAACCCAACAACCTTCCTTTCACAAGGCCTATTCAGAGTATGAAAGTATGATTACTGGGACATTCAAGAAAATCTAATTAGAAAATGTATCCTAAACATGTTTTGTGTGATAATATATATATATATATAACCCAGATTGAATAGCTCACCAGGTCTGGGAGAGGGGAGGAAAGAAAAGAGGAAGACTATTTGGATTACATAACTTCAAGAAACTAATGTGGAAATTTATTAAAGGTTTTTTTTTAAGAGAAGGAAAGGAAATGTATTCTAGCTAAATAAAGATATTCAATGGTTAATATGGAAATGTTTTTTATGACTTTACATTTATAATTGATATCAAATTGTCTGCCTTCTCAAGGGAAGGAGAGGAAGAAGGGAAGAAGAAAATTTTGAACTCAAAAAAAAATTTTTAATGATCATCTGATTATCAAATGATGTTGAAATAGATAATAGTTATTTTGTAAACCTATTGAGAGTAATCAAGAGAAATCTTCAACTTAAATGACAGATTTTTTAATGAAATGACTATGCACATCATTTAAACAAAAATTATACAAGATGGGAGAATTTTATCAGACTACACCCACTGAATTCAATCAAACAAGATGAAATACAAGTCTACAAGTTTTATTTAAAATGATCCCTTCTTCACCTGAGCACATTGTATATTTTGTAAACAATTACTGGTATGAGTGAATAACAATACCAGTTTTTCAAGTTGTTAAAAGAATAAGAAGCTTTATTTAAAAACCAGCCCATTAAAAGGAAAGTTATCTATGAAATGGTGTGACAATGTGGGGTAGAAGATAAGGCATACATCTATACAGTTGGGAAGCATGCTGATTTTTTTGAGTACAAGTTATTCAAAGGGAGATTAATAAAAAGAAAAGATTGACATTTATCATAGTGAAAATAATAAAGATAAAGCAAATGCATTTGATAACAAAATTTCCTCCAGAAACTTGTAGATTTGGTGGCTATTTAAAAAAAATACTGAATGCTCTAAATATATTGTTTCAAGCTCCTTAAGCTCATACTCTATCCAAAGAGATAAAGTTAATACATTTATGAAATAGTACTTTGTTGATCAATCCAATGACCAACCATGACTTGAACCATGAAGAAGCATGCTCCTGAACAAGTAACAGCTTCAAGAAACAAAATAAAATATATTTTCAAAAGGATGTGGGAATCTGTTTTGCTTATAATATTTGCTACAATGGCTTTTCTTCTTTTTCTACTGGAGGGGGAGAGGTGGAAGGAAGAACAAAAGGGTCAAGATAAAAGAAAGAAGGAGGGAAGAGAAAAAGAGAACACCTGAAGCTTTTTTAAGTCCAGAAAAGGGGACAGTTGGGTGGCTCAGTGGATTCGGAGTCAGGTCTAGAGGTCCTAGGTTCAAATTTGGCCTTAGACACTTCCTAGTTGTGTGATCCTGGGCAAGTCACTTAACCCCCATTGCCTAGCCCTTATCATTCTACTGCCTTGGAACCAACACATGGTATTAATTCTAAGACCAAAGGTAAGGGTTTAAAAATAAAATAAGATAAAGATAAAAAGTCCAGAAAAAAAAGAGAAAGGCCAGAAAGAAACTCAGAGGAAAAGGACAGTTTTGTAAGTTTTATGTTGAATCTATATACATTTTTAAATTAATGCAAGCTGTAAAGAATACATTTTCAGTTTCACTTAAGTCTCTTCTTTTATTCTACCTTATGTATAGAAATGATCATTCAGTATCTATCTTTGTAATTTCAAAATAAAAACTGAAAAACTTTAGAATATGGGTAAGAATAAGCTTATAAAATAATATTTTGGATATGTTATGAGTAAGATGAGATTAGCTAGTTATTAGGAATTAAGTTGTACCTAGCAGGAAGGAGCTGGAGCTGGGAATTCCAGGTTAGAATGAAGGAGGAGGAAGTCTGGCTGTGCCCTGAGTGAGGACTCCATGAGTGGTGGGCAAAACTGTTGCCAGCCTGGGAGACCTCAGAACAAAGGACATCCTGCTTCCTGTTTTCCCCTGGGATCCTGTGTGGTGTAGCATCTAAGAAAAGGACAAGATCTACAGAACCAAGAGAAGAGGTGAAGTTTGAGTACTGGAGGACAGTGCTTCAAGCAAAACCCTTACTACTTGGTTCCTGAGACAACTTTAACTCCTGGCATCCAGAGATCATCAGTGGATTGCAGTGAGAATCCCAAAGCCACAAAGCCCTAGCTGTACTCAAGCCTGGCAGGTTCCAGGTTTTAGGCAGAAACCCAGAGACTCCATTTACAGCTCCTTGGACCCTGTTAGTTTAGATCACTTAGATAAGAGTAGAATAAGTCCTCCCATTGCCCTGTGGTTTTATCCCTTAGATTTTAAGTATAGAAATGCTTTCCCACCTTTTAGTCTAACATAATTAAAGCTGTTAAGTCCCTTTTACCTTGTTAGCCTGTTACTATACTCTGGTCTAGTGGAAGCTGGGTGACAGTTAAGATCAACTGCCATTCCTGTGGAAATCCAGTAAACTCTGGTCTCTTCACCCTGGTCCAGTCTCTCATAAATCCTAGAATGTGTTCCCACAAACCACTTAGTTTATTATAATATCCCTGGTGACCCCATTAACTTACATATATTTTCTTACAGTTTATCTAAGGCTAATCGATGTTCAGGCTTTAGTTTCAGAGGTTCTAGTTCTGTATTCCTGGTCAGATCTGTTAAACATTTAGTTATTCCACTATATCCAGGAATCCACTGTCTACAGAAACCAGTAGTTCAAAGAATAGCTCTAAGTTGTTTTTTAGTTTTAGGTGCACTCAATTTCTGTATGTCAGCTATTCTCTTTTGTGTAATACTTCTGGAACCCTCTGATAACACGAATCCAAGATATTGCACCCTGGGTAAAACGAATTGTAATTTCGCTTTTGAGATTTTATGTCCTTGTTTATACAATTCAATCAAAAGAATCTTGCTGTCCCTGAGACACACCTTTGCATTTCGGGATGCCAGAAGAATATCATCCACAAAATGCACCAATTTACTCTCTTTAAATTTAATAGTTTGTAGATCTCGATTTAGAATCTGAGAGAACTGAGATGGTGACTCGGTATACCCCTGTGGAAGACGAGTGCATGTCCATGTGTCTTTTCCCACGTAAAAGCAAAGATCTTTTGAGAATCCTCGTGAATTGGTATCGAGAAAAACGCAGAACATAAATCTACCATGGTGAAATATCTAGCCTGACTTGGAATGGAAGAAATTATAGCAGCTGGACTTGGGACAACTGGATGTGTCTTGATGACATGATCATTTACCGTTCTTAGATCTTGAATAAATCAGTAAACAGGTCAGACATTTTCATCTGGTTTTGGCTTCTTTATAGGCAAAATTGGTGTATTGTACTCAGAAAAGCATGGTATTATTATCCCTTGTTGGATTAGAGACTCAATAATCAGACGAATACCCTCTATCGCCTCCTTAGTCAAGGGATACTGAGGCACACAAGGAACTGGTCCTTCCTTTGTCCTCACCCTGACCAGAATAGCTGATTTTAGCAACACAACATCTGTTGATGATTTTGACCACAAATCCTTAGGTATATCCTCAGGTATTGGATAGATAGTACCTAAGTCATCCTCTGTACTGCTAAAATCTAAGAAAAGCATTGGAAAAGCCTTCAAAGATTCCTCTGGGAGATGCAAAGAAATATCACCAAATTCAGTACATTGGATAGTAGCCCTCAATTTACACAACAGATCTCTTCCCAACAGATTCATAGGATAATCCGGAACACACAAAAATGCATGTTCCACCGAAAATGGTCCTAGGGTCACCATTTTTGGTTGCAATTTAGCTACTTTCTGAGTCACACCCATCACACCAACCACATCCATTGTTCCAACAGCTCTACAATCTGCAGGAAAGCTTTGCAAAACGGATTTACTGGCCCCGGTATCGACAAGAAGGTCGTAAATCTGGTCTCCAATAGTTATAGACACATATGGTTCAGTACTATTGGGAGGTTGGAAAGTTTCCAACACCGGAGCTAAAACAGTAACATCAGAACAAAGCTCAGCCATTTCCTGTCCATCCAAGTTAACATCGTCAAGAATTACAGAATTTTCCCAGGATTTTAAACCATTGGTCCTTTTCACCTCTATTCTGGTATCATTGTTCTTATTCACAATCAAATTATCCTTAATCAAACCACAATTTCTATTATTCTTCTTAATTCCATTCTTACTAGAACTTCTAACACCATTTACAACACTATTTCTCTTTTTCTCACAATTATTTACAACATCAATCAAATTATTACCAACACCATATAAACCATCATCAATCTTAATCAAATTATTGCCAACACTAGTTAAATTACTACTACCAGTAGGTAAATTACCATTAACATTGTTTAAAGTACTATTTACACCATTACTAGTAGTTAATCTAGATAATTTCACATTAACACCATTCAAATTATCATTAATTCTCATCAAATTATCATTTACATTGATTAAATCATTGATTCCATTTAGATTAACACTGATCAACTCATGACCATTATTAATTAAATTCTTGTTATCACCAATCAAATCAATATTAACACCAAGTGCACCATTTCCATTATTCACAAATACATTATCATCATCTTTAACACATACAATTTCATCAACATTCACTTTAGTTCCATTACCTTGATCAATCACTTCTGAACTTCGGGCACACCTTCATAATGAAGCTGTCCCTCCATTCATGTTACCATTATTAACATTCCCCTGAACAACATGACTAAACTTGGGGCGAGTTCCCATGCGAATACATTCCTGCATCGTTGTTGAATTAGGAGCTTGTGCACTTGACAGCATGCATTCTGACAATGGAAGACATTTTGTTGTCCATTTCCCTGATTAAAACCATTATTTCAATTATTTCTCCTGTAACCATAATTATTATTATACCGATTATTTCCATTGTTATTATTGTATCTCTGCCCATATGATTTCTTTCTGTATCTACAGTCCCTTGCAAAATGCCCACTACGTCCACAAACATAACAAGATTGCTGCCTCTGGTTCCTATTGTTTTAATTGCTATTGGTCTTATAATTATTATTATTGTTTCTCTTTTCTGCTGCCAGTAACGCTGCTACCGCATTGATTTCATTTATTTCCTTCTCATTAGCTCAAGAATTTGCCTCCCATAATTGCTTCCTAAGATTTTCAATGATTGTATCCTTGTCATCACTACCCTTCTCCTTTTCTTGGGCAAAAACGTATGTTGCTTTTTGCTTTGATTCATCTAGACTTAACAATTCCCAATCAGGGTAATTGTCCATAAAAAATTTCTTTACCTGGGGAACCAAATTTCTCACAAAAATCCTTTTAACATGATCTACGGTGGTATTTTCTAGAATATTCATGTTCAAATACATTTCTGCTGCCTCAATGATTCTGTCCAAAAAAGTTGCAGGGGTCTCTACTGCTGTCTGCCTGATCTTTTCGAATTTACTCCAAGAATTAGGACACTTAGCATGCCTCTCTAGAACCTGAATCAGATATTCACCAATTTTTAAAAATACCTATCTTACAAATGGAATACACTAAAGATCTCTTTATAAGCCAATTGACTCTTGCAAAAGAAATTCTCATTTTATTTTAAAAAATTAAATATTTCTAAATATGGTAAGGAATTCATTGCAATAGATAAATATGAGAACTTTTGATCTTACTATATCTAAACATAGCTTTGTGATTATAAGTAGAAATAAGTGTTTAAATATGAAAACTTTATGTTTTGGCTATGGGCAAATAAAGGGCTTTCTGGTTTATCAAATAAAGCAATACAAATTTTATCCCTCTAATGTGGGATAGAGTGCTAGACCTGGAATCAGGAACAACTAAATACAAATCTGGCCTTAGACCTTTCCTAGCTTTGTAACCTTGAGCAAAGTTGTTTGACTTCTGTCTGCCTCAGATTCCTCCTCAAAATAAATAAATGTGTGTGTGTGTGTGTGTGTGTGTGTGTGTGACCTACTTCCTATGGTTGTTTTGAGGGTAAAGTGAAATAATATTTGTAAAACATTTTGCAAACTTAAAGTACTATGGGACTGCTAGGTATTACTATTACTATTATAACTATTGCTAGTTATTATTTATGTGAAATGTGGTTTTCTATAATAGGTGTTTAAAAAATTTTTTTTCACTCAGCTAATGGCTGAAAATAATTATAAGCTATAATTACAATATCATCAGTGAAATCATGTTATGAGAAACGTCGTGACAAAAAAGACAAGCTTACCCATCATACATTATTTGAATGTTATAAAAATAAACATTGTAAAGAACTTTTATCAGTGACTATACATATTATGCTAGTTTATTATATGTTTAATATGTATTATAAAGTTATGATGAATTTTAGATTAGATTTGAAATAGGGGTTAAGAAAATTATTTGTGGATTCTGTTTAAAGAAAGGTGGGGAAGGTCATAGTTTTATGAAAAGAAGAAGGGGAGCATCAAGAAAGGTTTAGAAACCCGTAGTAGATAATTAATTTTTGTTGAATTGAATTGGGCTCAAGCATTTCTAAGACCAACCTTTTGCTCACTTTTGTTGTATGCTTTATCATTATTGTTTTTATTAGGGAATAATATTAAAAAATCATAATTGATTCATTAAATTTCCTCAATTCTTTTTTCCTTACTCTATAAACCTGTCCTCTTAATCTCCAGGGAAATATGGAAGAAGAGTTTTCCTATATTCTAGAATGGTCTCATTGTGGGAGACCTTAGAGATCAATACAAAATTATTAAGTGGTTACTATTTTCTTGGCATTGGGGATACAAAGACAAACATAAATGGTCTTTGCTTGTAAAACACTTACATTCTATTCAGGGAGACAACCATACAAATGTGAACATAAACAAAATAAATACCAGGCCATTTGGGAAAAGGTTCTAGCAGCTGAGGGAATCAGGAAAGATTTCAGGAAAGAAATAGAATATGGTACTTGAGTTCAGTTTTGAGGGAACTAGAGATTATAAGAAACAGAAATAAGAAGTTCATGCATTCCAGGCATGAGGTTTAGCCAGCACAAGGGCATAAAGACAAGAGTTGGAGCGTCATGTGCAAGGAAAGCAAGGCCAGTTCAGCTGGAATGTAGAGTGGAGGAAGAGGAGTAATACATAATAAACCTGGGAAAACAGACTCCAGTCAGCTTGTGTGGGGATTTAGGTACCAAGCAGAGGAGTTCCTATTTGATCCTGGAAGTGATAGGAAGTACGATTGAATTTACTGAGTAGAGAAATGACAAGGTCAGACCTGTGCTCCAGGGAAATCACTATCGTGAGTATAGTTTGGAAAGGGAGATACTTAAGACAAAGAGACCAATTAGGAAGCCACCACAGTGCTCCAAGAGAGACGTGAGAAGAGCCTGAATCTGAGTGGCAGCCATTTGAGGGAAGAGATGGGACAGACGGGGGGATGTTGAAGGGCAGCAACCATAAAGAACTGAGGATGACTCCAAAGTCAAGAACCTGGGAAATGGAAAGATGGCGGTACCCTCATGAAAAACAGCCAAGTTCAGGAAAAGGGTAGGTTTTAGGGGAGGGATTACGAGTTCTCTTTTGGGCATGTTACATACAGAATATACAATTCAAAATGTTGAAGATGCAATGACTTGGGACTAGAAGCCAGGAGAGAACCCAGGGCTGGAAACATGTCTCCGAGAGTCATCTGCATAGAGAGAAGTCCATTGGAGCTGACACGATGGCAGAGAGATCCTAAAGAGGCTTTGTGGAGAAGTTAGCACTCAGTAAGCCTAGAAAGGAGATACGGATTCCAAGAGGCAACAGTGAGGCAGGAGGGCCAGACAGGCAGCAAAGTCATAGTCTCTAAGCCTCACTTCCTATATGTAAAATTAGGGGTTTGAATAAGATCCCCCCTAAGTTTCTCTTCAGCCTTCAATCTATGGTGCTATAATTGATAATATAAAAAAATCAAGCTGCTTCTGAACACTCCTATGATTCTAGAACAGTGGGGCACTTTCCAAAGAGAATAAGTCATGTTACTTCCTGACATCTAGTTTGCCTATGGAGTATTTTGCTAGTTTGAATGCAAGCACCAAATAGAAATCATGTGGGGGTAGGGATCACCCCTAGGCCCACAGTGGAATTTTAAATAAAGTTTTTGATTTTGTTTTATTCTAAACCTGTGATTTCATTAGTTTAGAGATTTTTCCAGTGTTGAAACTCCCTCCATCCAAGTGGATTAGAACCCCCTGGGTCACTGAGAAGTTAGTGAGGTTTGGGGCCCAAGGAAAGTGCTTGAGCTGTATATGCTGGGGCAGGGCCCTTCTCAAGGAAAGGAGGAGGTCACCTCATTGGGGCATATGGTGTCTGGTCTAATCTCTGAATTCTACATCTCCTCAAATGTGTGTCAAATACACATAGCAAGCCACAACACAACCAGGTGCAGCCCAAACCAGATTAAAATGTAATTGGAAAATACTTAACAAAATAAATATAAACACAATAAAACAAAGAAAACATTAATACAATATGTGGTTTTCTAAGTCACATCTGACCCTGCAGGGATCCTGATGTAGGATTTGATGTTTCTATCTGAGTTTGGCACCATTACGCTAATACACAGCTTAGGAAGTAGAAGCAGCTACTAAGACCATTCATCTCAACCAGGATCTACAGCCGATGCTTCTGGGGAGAAAACTAGTAAGACTGGGAGGTGGAAAAAGCAGTTGGCAAATAAACCCTTATTAAATGCCTACTTATGTTCCAAGAACTGTGCTGAAGACACAAATATGGGAGGAGTGGGCGGCAGGGAAAGATAGTCTTGCCCTCCAGGACGGCCCCTTCCCCTCCATCCACCTGAAGACAAGGTACAAAAAGAAGCTGAAAGGGAGTGAGAAGGAGACGGGGAAAACGGGAGAAAAAACCAAGTGCAGGGCATAGTAGAGTCCAGTCCAAGGGGGACAGGCGGGTGGGAAATGAAAAGACAGCTGGCCTTGGAGCCTACTTTAGATGGAAGCTTTGGGAGGGCTTCTTTGCTCCACCCTCCAGCCCTCCTCACCAGAGAGGCAAGGGGCGCTGGGGAAACTGAGGAAGGCTAGCTGAGTGTGAGTAACACAGCTGATGCAACCTCACAGGATGATGAGGTTTCCTGGAGATATGGTGGAATCTAGTCTAAGGAGAGCAAGTTCATCAGAAATGAATTTTTCCTTCAAAAATCTCTCAAAATAAGTACACCTTCTTCTCTCCTTTAACACTACCACTACACGGGTACAGGCCCTTCTTCCCCAGGGCCCAGACTGCTGAAATAGCCTGCTAGTGATTCTGCCTGACATCAGTCTGTCTCCCCTGAAATCCATCTCCGCTCAGCTATCAAAGCAATCTTCCTAAAGTGCAGGTCGGACCATTCAATCAACTCCAGAGGCTCCCTGTTGCCTCCAGCATCAAATATGATCTCCTCTGCTTCATAACCTGGCGCCCTCACCTTTCTAGTCTTCTTATTCCCTGCACCCCCCCCCATATACTCTGATTCACTGATATTGGTCTCCTCTCCTGACCAGGCATTTTAACTGGCTGACCTTCATGCCTGGAACTTTTTCCCTCCTCATCTTTGCCTCTTCACTTCCCTGACTTCCTTCGAGTCTCAGCTAAAACCTCACCTTCTACAAGAAGTCTTGTCCATTCCTCCTTAATCTTCCATTCCCTCTTCACAGTGCCCTCCCTGGCTCACTCCCACCTCATCCTGTTTGTACATAGTTGTTCACATGCTGTTTCTCTGATTAGAAAGAGTTTAGCACAGAGTAGGCATTTAATAAATGCAAATTGACTTACATACAGCATCTTAGTTAACCTTCTCAGCTCTATGTTATCTATAAACTAGTCAAGCATGCCATCTACATCTTCCATTGGTCCTTGATAAAAATGTTGTGTAGGGTAGGGCCAAGGACAGAGCCTTGAAGCACTCTATTAGATACTTTTATCCAAGCTATTATTAGACAACTGGTGACTACTCTTTGGACCTAGTTGTTCAATGAATTCTAAATTTATCTAGCTGTAAAGTTATTAAAATAAAAAAGATAAATAAGATCATAAGAAAATTTTGACATTCAAAAATGGAAAATCAAAGTTGATATTGATATTTCACTGAGAGTAAAATTAAGCACCCAAAGATCCCTTTAATAGTAATCTTAAGAAAAGGAATGGTTTTGTTGTTATTTTTTATTTCTCCCATTCACCCTCTGCATCCTCAGGGCCTGGCATATAGTAGGCACTCAAGAAATGTTTGTTGAACTAAATAAACATGAAACTAGGAAAACAAAAGTAAAGCAAGATAGCTTTATGGAAGGGAAATATTGACAATAAGAAGGAGCAGCTGGGGAGGATAGAAAGATGGCAGGTCTTCTGGGATCCCGGAAAGAATGGCCACCAAAATTGGTAAAGATCAATGAGTTGTTAGAGAGTTCTTATGCGGGCCAAGCAAGACCAGGCATTGGGGAAAGGGAGTGAGAAGTCTGGACCCAGAGTACAGGTCAAAGCCAAGGAGACAGGTGATGATTCACACTGTTAGAGAAAGCCTGGGGAACTGGAGGCCAGTTGATATTTAAATAGCCAGACAGCAAGTGACTCAAGGGATTTGAGCAGGGTTCTTATACTCTAAGTTCTTACACTCTAAATCCTATACAATACTCTTCTCCCTTTAAAAAAGAAAAGAAAGGAAAAGACAAGATGAGACAAGACAGGAAAGGGAAAAAAAAGGAAAAGAAAAAGAAAAAGGAAAGGAGAAGGAGAAGAGGAGGAAAGGGGAGGGCTGGAGAGGGGAGAAGAGAAGAGACCTCTAACTCTCAAAAGCTCAAAGTAAGAGGGGTTGGTAAAACCTAGAGATCTATTTGAAATTTAAGGAAAAAGCTAAATTGCATTATGTTGAGACCTCTGTTATTATTCATCCTATTAAGTAATGAAAATAAACTACCTGAACTTTAGTACATAAAACAATCTTTTGAGTTTTCCAGTTCATACTTTAAAATCAATAAAATATTGACATCAATTTTACATGACTGTCTTGTATATATAAATATATATGGATCAAATGAACTAAATAAAAAATAACAATTCATTATTGAATTAATAACAAGTTTTGCCCTATAACAAGTGAATAAAAATGTCCACAGAACACTTTTTTTTGGAAAAGAATTTGCAAGAGGAAGATGAGTTGGGAACTGGACCTATAATCCATGAACTGCCAAAAAGGAAATCCTACACTTATATAGATCAGGACCCACTCTTCAACTTAAGAGTCTTAGACAGTTTCTGTGATATTGAAAGGTCAAGTGACCTACCCAGAGTCACACAGCCTGGGTCTTTAGAGGCTGGACTTGAATCCATCAAGTGTTTTAAATTCTAAGCCAAGCTCTCTATCCACTATATCCCTCTGCCTCTGTTAAAACAGAATTTTTACAATAAAATACAGTATTTAAAAAAATTAAAGCCAACACCACAACAGAATGGAAAATATTGCAATATGATTATAGGATGTTCATGAGAGGTTTAAAGGAAGGAGTTTACAAAGGAAGCTCAAGAGAAAATCTAATTAAAGATGCTGTCTTAATGGGGGGCAAAAGGGTAAAATCCACATCACGAGGTACTGGGAGTACATATTTGATTATTTATCTGAATAATTTCATATTGTAAAAAAACTTCATTAGATTATTCAATAACCTTGGCTTTTTAGATCTAATTATAAGTTCTCTCTTCATACAGACAAATACATAACCCAAGTTAATAAAGGCCAGATCTGGCAATTCAGCTGTAGCACAAAACCATAAATGACTTCATAAGGTATTGGACTAGAGATCAAAAGGACTGAATCAGGTACCCGTGTAGAACACTGGTAGAAAGAAGAAAAATATGGCTTTTTAAGTAAATATAATTGAAAGTAGACATGATTGAATCAAAAACTATCTATGACTTGAAGCAAAGAATCCAAATTTGGAGACTTCAAAATTAGGAGATTTGATGTTGCTTCTTCAGATTGGCTTGGACTGTGGAAATGAATGAATAAGAGAGTTGGAGAACGGGTCCTCTATCACAACTTTTGAGACTGATTTGTTGTCAAGGATTCTGAGAGCTACCTAAAAAGTATTTAGAGCTAGTTCTTTTGCATCTTTCAGGCAAAACTTGGGCACACTCTGTTCATCTTGGCCAGCTCCCATGACCCTCAGGCTAGAGTATAGACTTCTCTCACAATATGGCAAAATCCAAGTTCTCCGGAAACTGACTCACATAAGGATAACAGGAAATAGTATTTTTTAATATTATTTCTGCATATTCATGGAAGGCAGATGTTTCCAAAAACAACTATTACACAAAACTAACTTAAGTACTACATGGTATTTTAGCATAAACACTAGTGAAAGAATTAACACACAGTTTCTCAAATGAAATATTAAAGTTTAATTTACCTGTCCATTTTTCCCCAGTTCTAGTTCCACAATAGCAACAGGAGCATTGATTTGCTCAAGGTGTTTCGACTGAGATTTCAAATCTACTCTCCAATTCATGGCTTTAAAACTGTTCTCCCATCGACTTTGATTGATTAGACTCTCCTTGATTTTTGTTTTGTGGTTTTTCCAGAATTTGGAAATGACTGCTGCTTGATCAGCTGTAATTCCACCTTGTTTTTTGGTTTGAGCAGTCAGGAATGCCTCTAATTGGTTGAAATCCATGTCTGCATATGCAATAGACTAGAAAAGCAAAAGGGAGAAAAATGAAGTATTAATTATTTGACAAATTAGAGAATAATAATAATAATATTCACATATACTTAAGACTAAATTATTTTTCTCATTACAATCCCATATGGAGAGTAGTGAAGGAAATACTAATCCTAATTTATATCTGAAGAAACCAGGACTCTTGAAAAATCAAATTGCTTGCCTTTATTTGCCAGCAAATAAAATGTTGATTCCTGGCAAAACTGTCGAATTAGAAGAATGGCTAAAAACATTTCTAAAAAGGAGTGATCTTAGGGCCCCTAAAAATTCAATGAAAGCAGGTCATGCCAAACAAACATCATTTCCATTTTGGGAGCAACTTTATTAAACTGGTAGTTTAGGAATATGTTAAATAAAATTTAATTAAGACTAAATTTTTTCCTCTTATTATATAGATTTATTCCCATGGCTTAAAGATCTTGTGTTTCTTTCTTTATTTTTAAAAATAATAAAATTTGCCCATAATGGTCCTCTCCCCTCCCCTCCCAAACCTCACCCCGCCCCACCCTGGGGTTGCCTCATCCAGGAGATGGGCATGTTCATGCAGATTATGTCTTTCCTATTTCCAACTTCCAGTTCACTTTCTGGAGGTAACATTCACAATTTGTTCTTCAAGTATTAAAGGTTTTCTTGGTTCTACTTATTTCACTGTTCGTTATTCTATGTAGTTCTTTTCAAGTCTTTTCTAACTTTAGCCTGTTCATCATTTCTTGTGGTGTAGTAGTGCTCCATCACAATCATTTACTAAAATTTAGTTAGCCATTCCTCAACTGATGGGCATCCCCTCAATTTCCAGTTCTTTGCCACCACAATACATATTGGAACATATAGGTTCTTTTCTTTTTTCCCTGACCTCGTTGGGAAATAGAACCAGCAATGGTATTCCTGGGTCTAAGGTTGTGCACAGTTTTTTTACTTTCTGCATGTATGTCCAAATTGCGCTTCAAAATGGTTGTCTCAGTTCACAGCTCCACCAACAGTGTATTAGTGACTTCATTTTCCACATCCCCTCCAACATTTATCATTTTTCCCTTTTGTCTTGTTAGCCAATGTGATGAGTATGAGATGATACCTCAAAATTGATTTTGCTTGCATTTCTCTAATCAGTAGTAATTTAGAGGATTTTTTCATGTACTTATATGGCTTTGATTTCTTCATCTGAAAAATTATCTGTTTATATCTTTTGTCCATTTATCAACTTGGGGATGGTTCTTATTTTTATAAATTTGACAAAATTCTCTATATATTTTAGATATGAGACCTCTATCCAAGAGGCTATCTAAAAAATGTTTTCCCAGTTTTCTGCTTTCTTTCTAATCTTGGAAACATTTGTTTTGTTTGTCCAAAAACTTTTCAATTTACTGTACTCAAAATTACCTATTTTACATTTCACAATGCTCTCCAACTCTTGTTGACATATAAATTCCTCTCCTATCCATAAATCTAATACTTATGTGTTCCCTTTTCTTCTAATTTACTTATGATATCTCCTTTTATGTCTAGATCATGTAGCCATTTTTATCTTATTCTGGTGAATAGTGTAAGATATTGATCTATACTTAGTTTCTCTCAAATGACTGATTTTCTAGTTGTCCCAATAATTTTTACCAAATGGTGATTTCTTATCCCCAAAAGCTAATTCTATGCTTTTGTCAAATACAAGACTGCTATAATCTTTTACTAGTTTGTTGAATGTCTATCCTGTTCCACTGATCTACCTTTCTATTTCTTAGACAGTATCAGATAATTTTGATAAGTACTGCTTTATAATACAATTTAAAATCTAAGTCTGCTAAACCTCCTTCTTTTATATTTTTCATTAATTCTTTTGATATTCTTGATCTTTTGTTCCTCCAGATGAATTATTATTTTTCCTGGTCCATAAAATAATTTTTTGGTAATTTAATTGAGATATCATTGAATAAGTAGATTGGTTTAAGCAGGATTGCTATTTTAATTATATTGGCTCTGCCCATCTATGGACAATTAATATTTCTCCAATTACTTAGATCTGACTGTGTAAAAAGTGTTTTATAATTATGTTCCTATAGTTCCTGGGTGTTTTTTTTTAAGCAGGTATATTCCCAGGTACTTTATTTTATCTGGAATTATTTTAAATGGAATAGTTAGATTGTATTTTTAAAATAATTTTTGTAACCTAAACTTAACAAATGACAAATAAAATTAGTATTGCAACACTCATAGTAGAACAGAAAAGAAACATTACACCTGAAACCGTAAATATATTATGGACTGCTTTATTGAAAAACAAATACATAATAAGTTAATATATAACTTGCAGAGTAGTCCTATTTGTGATTCTTTCTGACCTCCCTTCTGTTTTCTTCTGTGAATTTTTAATAAATGATTCAAAGATCCCTTTTTGTTCTTTTCTTTACCATTTTTATAATACTTTTATCCCTAGCCCACCTCTCCTTCTTCTCCACTCCACTGAAAAATAAAAAATAAAAGCCAAAGCCTTGTAACAAATATACATAGTAAGCCAGAAAAAATCCCATGTGGACAATGTCTAAAAATATATTTTATTCTGTATCTTGAATCTATGATGTCTCTGTCAGGGGTTTTCCTAGATTCTGTCAAAGCATTTGACAAAAATATCTTAGAATAATAACTAGTACTTATTATAGTAATAATAATATTGTACCTTAAGGTAAGCAAAACTGCAAAGACTGTTATTTCATCTGATCCTCACAATAACCTTGTGCAGCAGGTGCTATTATTATCCCCATTTTACAGATGAAGAGAATGAGTACAGTTAAATGACTTACCCAGAGTCATAATATGTGTCTGAGGGAAGGTTCAAATTAAGGTCTTCCTGATCCTAAGCCCAACACCCTATAAACTTCACTAGCCAGATGTTTCCAAATAAAGAGATGTGGACTTGATTGATTAGTTCATTAGAATCAGAAGCAGCCAAACCCAAAGAGTCCTCATTAATGGTTTAAAATCAAGCTGGAAGAAGTACTCCAAGAATCTGTCCTTGTCTCAGAGCTATTTAACATTTTTATCAATGACCAATTAAAATGTAAAATTATCTTCTTATCAGTTATCTTATCAATTATCTTACCAGTGATACAAAACCAGGTGGGAGAGCTAACACTAAGGATTTTGGACTTAGTAAACAGGCTTCTACCCTCTAAAATATTGGGTTAAATCTAACAAGAGGAAATCAACAATCCTTCTGTAGCAATGATGGTCAGAGGAACCGCTGAGTAGATGAACTAATGTGTCTGCCACCTGGCTGAATGCATCCTCTGCCTCTGCTAAGGAATATGTATCTTGAGAAGATGAAATAGGAATCGGTCTCCAGTGACAAGAAGGTTGCACAGAGGACTGGCAATAATATCATGGGTTGTTTCAGGAGTTGTACAATCCCAAAATTTATCAATAATTGGCTAGCCTACAGTGATGAACCTCTCTATACTTAGCTGGGATGGTCCTAGAAAAACAGAGTAGTATTCTCAAAGTCTTTTTTATATGTTCTACTGGCATAGCCTTTGAGAACCCAGGATCACCTCTATGCCACCCTGAGGAATCACAATGGGCTTTTGGGGTATTTAAGGGTGATAAAAATTACTTTCAGGGGCAGCTGGGTGGCTCAATGGATTAAGAGCCAGGTCTCGAGATGAGAGTTCCTGGGTTCAAATCTGGCCTCGAACCTTTCCTAGCTTTGTGACTCTGGGCAAGTCACTGAACTTCTATTGTTAGCCCTTACTACTCTTCTGTCTTAGAACCAATACACAGTATCTCTGAAATTCTAGGCAAGTCACTCTTCCTCAGTTTCCTCACCTGTAAAATGAAACTAATAATAATATCTACCTCCCAGAGTTGTTATAAGAATCAAATGAGATTATAATTGTAAAGCACTTAGCACAGTGTCTGATTCATAGTAAATGCTTTGTAAATGTTAGCTATTATTAATTCAAGGTTCTGCTGATTCAATAAGAAATATTTATGGTATTTAGGCTGCAAAAAATACAATTTTCCCCCTTGGTTATATGCTCATGTTTTGGTCTTTAGTCTCTGGGGGAATGAGGAGAGGAGAAAAGTGGTTATTGCTAAGATACCCAAGGACAGGATTGGTTTGGTTCTCTTGGGAGACAAGACAGGTTTGAAGGCCATCCTTCCGCTGGTTTTTTGTTTGTTTGTTTGTTCAAAAAAGGTAGGTTTCATAAAAGTGATAGGCCATTAGTCCTTGACTACTTTTGCTAAATCCTAGAGAGACTTCTTTGCTTAACTCCTACATTTTTCATTCATTTTGCTCCTTTATTTTGGGTTCTCTAAGAAACTGTCAGTGCTCTAATCTGCAATCTGAACTTATCCCAAGCCATGCAATTCTTTCAATGGTTTAAACACTTCTCTAAACCCATTACTGATTATCTCCTGAGTAAATATAGGTAACCAATACATTTAATAAGCATTTACTTCTACTATATGCAAGTTTCTAAAATAAGCAAAAAAAAAAATATGCTTGGCCCTGGGAATATTATGAGTCTTATTTTGAGCAGCTAAACCATCAATGAAAATTATTGAAACTTGGAGAATTGTCCTTCACAGGAGGTAGTTTAGCAGTTTTGTGAGATATCACAAAAACCCTTAGTCTATCCTCTTGTGATAAATGGAGTTGGTGTGGTGCAGTAGAAAGAGTAGTCAACAAGAAGTAAGGAGACCCAGGTTCTAATCCCACCTCTCTCATTATGACCTTTAGCAAGTCATTTATTCTATGCCTTTTTCTTCATCAGTAAAAATAAAAGTATTGAATAAAATGACTAGCAAGATTCTTTCCAGTGCTAACGCTCTATAATTCTACCCCCTCACTGAAGATCAGTTATCAATCTTGTTGAGGATTAATTGCCCATGTTGCTATGGTCAAAGGATATGCAAATATCTTTCCCTTTCCTTTCCCTATAACTCAAATAGTCACTATACTATTACTACAGGAAGGCTAAAGGGAAGTGTTTTATTTTGCAGTTACCAAGGGATTTAAAATTGCTAGCTATGACACTGAATATAGTTATCTTTGCATATGGAGGAAAATAATATATCATCATGTCATATTTACTATTTCCATTAGCAACTTGCTCTACTACATACTGTGATATGCCAAAAGCCTTTCTATATATGGTCTTCTCAAATGATGATGAAAGTGAATTTTTTTGTCAGATCCCAGAAATGAATGGCAAAATACTTTGATAAACTTCAAGTCACATTTACCACCAGTTTGGGTTAGTTTCTCTCACGAATATGTGATATAAATTCATCCAAATGTATAAAAATGATCAGAAATTCAATTAAACAAATATTATTTAAATATTATAAGTAAGACACTAAAGACAAAAACAAACTCATTCAAAGGGCTCATTTTTTTACTGAAGGAATATAGAAAGTACAAGAATATGTAAATATAAGATAATGAGAGGAATAAGAACTAGAGAAAACAGAAAAGGCTTTGTGTGAGCTTTATCTAAAATGAGCTTTAAAGGAAGCCAGTGATTCTATAAAGTTGAGGTGATAAGGGATGACTCACCAGACATGCCTATAGTAAAAGAGGTCTGTAATTTTTTTTAATTTGGATTTTTTATTTTAATAACAAATTTCCATGTAAATTTTCCAAAGTTATATGATCCATATTGTCTCCCTCTCTTTTTCCTCCCTCCCTCCTGGAGCTGACAAGCAATTCAATTTGGGTTATATATGTGTTATCATGCCAAACAATTCCATATTATTCATTTTTATGTGACTAATCTTAAGAAACCAAAACCCCAAAACAGATATATAAATAAATGATCAGTCATATGTTTTCATCTGTATTTGTACTCCAACAGTTCTTTCTCTGGAGGTAGATAGCATTCTTTTTCATTAAGTCCCTCAGAATTGTCCTCATTTATTGTATTCCTATTAGTAAGTAGCAAAGTCTATCACATTTGATCTTCCATTCTACAATATTTCGGTTACTGTGTATAACGGTGATGGCAAACCTATGACACGCAGTCGCATACAGAGAAGCATGGGGCTGCAAGCCGAGGATGAAACATTTGCTGTAGTGTAGTATAGACACTCTGTGCATTACAGATGACAATTCTACCTATATTAATTTACCTATTTTGGTTTATTAAATATAGTTATATATCACAATTATACATCTTTGTTATTTAAACTATAAGTATCACAAAATTATGGGGTTTTTCTCAAAGTGACACACCACCTGAGTTATGCTCAGTTTTTTGGCGAATTTTGACACACCAAGCTCAAAAGGTGTATAGTGTATAGTGTTCTCCTGGTTCTGCTTATTTCACTCTGCATCAGTTCATGTAAGTCTTTCCAGCTCTTTCTGAAATCATCTTGTTCATCATTCCTTATAGCACAATTGTATTCCATCACTATTATATACCACAATTGTTCAGCCATACTCCATTTGAGGGTCATCTCTTTAGTTTCCAATTCTTTGCTACCACAAAAAAGAGAAGTTATAAATATTTTTGTATAAACAATTTCTTGCTCCATTTTTTAAAATTTTTTTCTTCTTTCTCCATTTTTTAAATCTCTTTGGGATACTCCAGATGTCTGTAACCTTTTAAGAAAAAATTATAACTATATTTCTACATAATTGGTTTTCTTTGTAATCCTTTATATTTTGTTTTGTTCATTTAAAAGATATTATTCTATGGACTCCTCAGGCTTCAATAGGTTGCCAAAGGGGTCCATGAAACAAACAAACAATAACAAAAAAAAGGCCTTAGAGCCATGATGGCAAACTTATGGCATCTATGTCAAAGATGGCACACAGAAACCTCTCTGTAGGCACAGCATTGTCCCCGTTAGAGTTAGCTACTAGAAAGGCAGAATGACTCCAGCAATGCTGCTGCACTCCCCTCTCCACTACACCTCCCCGCCCCCCTGCACTGAGCAGAGCACTCAGGCCACATCCCTCCCTTTCTGCCTCCTCTGTCTGGGGCAAAGGGGGGGCACTGCATGCAGTTTGGGGGAAAGGGGGGCACAGCATGTGGTCTCTAAAAGATTCCAAAAGGTTCACCATCACTGGCCTAGAGCCTGAAATAAATTAGGCAAAAAAAAAAAAAAAAAAAAAAAAAAAAAAAAAAAAAAAAAGACTAGGGTAGAAGCAGGGAAGAATTTGAATGAAAAATGAAAAGAAAAATTTACCCACAACAGTAAAAGACTCTGCATGATACAAGGTAGAAAAAAGCTGGTGATACATTTTATACAGAGATAAAAATGTTTGCAGACTGGAAGAAATCTAGAAGTAATTCACTTCATTTCCCTAATGAGAGTTCCTCCTAAGCTGAAGGTCCCCAAATTCGATCCTGGGAAGAAGGGTGTGATATACTGGGAGAGGAAAAGTCACTCAGCTTGGGCTTGGCCTTGGCCTTTCCTCAGGGAGGAACTCTCATGTAATGGGGTCAAGCTTGAGGCTGTCACCTTTAAGCTAAGTAAATTGGGGTTCATTAAATCTTTCTAGGTTACAAGTTTTGGAGGTTCTAGATTCCACAGCGACACCAATCTTTGAATCTTTCATTACTGTCTACCACTAGTCTGGCCAAATACTCCTTCCTGCTGTGTTCTGCTTGTCTCTAGGCAGAGATAAACTAGAAATCAGACATGACCCAAACCCTCTGTCTTCCTTCCAGCTCCTGACCAAAAAGAAATAAGCAGGTCTCTGTCAAAAAGAAAAACAGACCCTAGACCACTGCATACATACCTTCCCTCCTCCTTCTCCCCTGTGCCTCGGTTCCAGCCCCAATTCCCCCAACTCCCTGAAAATTGCAACTTGGGAGAAATCTCTCTCTCTTTTCTCACCAATCTTTCCATAGATAATTTGTGAACTGTCATATTTATTTTTTCCCTAAAGTTAAAACACAAGATCCCCTTGATGGTGATCTCAGTTCCAGAAATATAAAATAAACAAATGGGGCATTAAGCTACAATTCCTTTCTTGTGAATTTAGCCTAAATTCACATGACAATTACCTTTCCTCCAGCCTAATCCTCAGATTTCCATGCTTCTTAACACAACAGCATTTGTTGGGGAGGGGGATTTAATTGGATGTAATTTACATTTTTTAAAGTAAAGGAAAATCATTCAGAAACATGAAACATTCTAATTAAAAAGAAGAGGGTCAAAGGTATCATTTTAAATTCAATTAATCTTTATATCATATACAAAAATGTGAGAGAGGAATTACTCTCAGCTATGATTAAATTTTCAATTGGATTAACTGGGAGATAAACAAAAGATGTTATAAGAAGAGATTAAAGCATATTAGATTGCTGCAAAAATTGGCTAACAACTAAAACATGAATGAATTTCCCCATGCATTCAACAAGCATTTGCTCCTCAAACACCTACTAAATCCAACCCACTTTGCTAAGTCCTCTGGGAAATATAAAAATAAGTCAGATTAGGCTTCTTAGAGAGATGATATCATTCAATGAATAAGCATTCTTTAAATTTATAATGTGACAGGTTAAGTAATGGGAATACAAAGGAAAAGCAACCTGGAACCTCAAGGAGCTTTCATTCTAATAGGGAAGACAACCCTTCTAAGTCTGAACAAACAAGACAGATACAGAGTGGAAGGTAAACCTTAGGGGGGATGATGGTAGTAGCAGCTGAGAACAGGAAGGCCTCTTGGAGAAGATTTGTGATAATTAGATTAAATCTACACTGCCCATCTTTAAATTTAATCACCAAAAGTGAGAGCACCTCCAATTTTTGGATGTCCATAACCCACATGTGCTAGAGTGAGTGACGAATCAGAATCGACTGACTGACCCCCTAGGTAGTCCTAAGAGAAGCGTCTGTTGTGATTGGACACACAAACTAGGAGGGAAGCACAGAAGTGACCCCTTTAAAAAGAGAGAGTTGAGTGAGTCAGGAGGTCTTCTGGTTTGTGAAGAGGTCCTGAAGGAGCCCTTCTGGTTCATGGAGGAGTGCTGGCTGGGACGCTGAGACCCTGGTGAGACTGTTCTTAATATCTTCCTTTGGAATTCCACGTGGTGAGTTTAAAGACTGAATCTTCCTGAACTTCTCTTATGGAACTTTCCTTTTAATAGAGACTTTGTGACTGAAGCTTTTGCTTCATTTGCCTCTGGGGCCCCCCAGGCCTCCCCCCTGCCCTCCGGGTCTCTGGCCCTCTGAGCCTCTGGGCCTCTGGCTTTGGGATCAAGGCCAGCTCAGCTGAGGGTTAATTAGATTTACCTGGATTAACTAGGGAATCAGAGAAAATTACCTACTGTGTTAGATTCTTATTTCCTTATTTCTTCTTCCTCTTCTCAATTGTAAATAAATTTCCATAAAAGTCAATTTTTCCTCAATTGGGGAAATTTCCCCATGCGACCAATCTTTAATATATTCATCCCCAAAACCCCTTTTCCCCCATTACAGGTGAAACTTGAACATATTAAGACATAATGAGGGCTTGCCCTAGGAAGGTCTCTGTGTAGAAGGCATCTCACTGCAGCTTCTTGGAGCACCAGGTAACAGCTGGGGGCAGGCAGACACCAAAGGAAGAAAGTGGCCCTAGAAAGGGCTCAGCAAGCCCTCACACCAGAGGCTCCAGACTTCCCTGAACATCCTGCACTTCTCCGTACATACACACACACAAGTAAGTGGATGCAGACAGCAGAGCCAAGGACAGCCCTGAAGTCTTGAACCTAGATGCCTGGAGGGCTAGAGGTCTTCTGTACAGTAACAGGGAAGTTTAGAAGAGAGATGGCTAATAGATATAAATACAGAGTTCTGTTTGGGACATAAAAACAATAACAGATAATATTTCTAGAGCATTTATTATGTGCCGGGCACTGTGCTATGCACTTGACAAGTATTATCTCATTTGATCTTCACAACAACCCTGTAAGGGAGATGCTATTATTAACTCCATTTTACAGAGAAGGAAACTGAGGCAGCATTACAAAATATCGATGGCCTGGGTTGCCATGGATGAGCTTGCACCTTCAAAGTCTCACCATAGACCCGTTCCACCAGAGGAAGTCTTCGCATACTGGGGGTAGACGCTCCCCTAGCTTACCCACAGGCTTGAGGCCCAGCAGTTACCCTCAATCTACGTTAGCCGGCCTGCTGAGAGGGTTCTAGTGAAGGAGGGCCATTTGCTCATGCTACTGCTACCAGTGCCCCAGGTGAGAGCTGGGAGAAGGGTCCCACCAAAGTAGGACTAGCGCCTCTGGGCTGAGTGGCAGGGCTTGCCAAGTCCTCTTCACCACCTTTAGAGTTGTTCTTTAAAGGACTAAGCAAGGATCACAAAGCCTATCTCAGGGAGAGAGAACACAGCAAGCAAAGGTGTGCAGGCAGCAAAAGATAGGAATCCAGTTTGACTGGAGTATAGGATATCCTAGAGATACTGGAAGAACATCAAGGTGGAAATCTATAGTAGGCAGGAAGGAGGAAGAGAAGGAAGAAGGAGCAGCAGCAGGAGGGGGAAAGAGGAAGAGATAAGGGAGGAGGAGAACAACCACCACCACACCTAGGATACAGCAAGACCATGCTGTCTACCCCAAAGCAACAAGAATCATAAATCCAGAGCTGGAAGACATCTCAGAGACCACAACTGTCCCCATCCTTCCTTGTTCCATCTATTGCCCTTCTAACAGAGCTAAAAGCTCTTATTGTTGTCCCCACCACGAAGTTCAAGCCGAGCTTATTTTGGTCTTGAGCCTTCCTGTCACAGGACTATGCCATTCTCCCACACTGATATGCTTCCAGTTGTGCTATAAGGCTACAAATGAAGGAACCAGTCTCTAAAAAATCAAAATTGGAAAAAACCAAAAGGATAATGAAGGGGCATAAATCATTAGCTGTCTGCACACACATTTTCAACAATGATTTCTTTAAGAAAAAGCAAAAAGATGGCATTCAGAAAATATCTGATTAGAAAAGATATACTAGATAGTTAATGAGAGCAAAGAATAAATGATGAAAAATTCAAGTGATATCACTTTAAGGAAACAGCCTAGAGAGAAGGTTCTCCATGGAGACAGACAAAAACTGCATGGATTGAGTGGATGGGCTTCAGTCTGCATCACTGGAGAGAACACAGATATTCTGAAATATGTGTACCTGCCCCTGATATCCCCTTTTCTGTTTATATTCTCACCTTGCTGCTGACTGATCTCATTAGCTCTCAGGGGTTTAATTATCATCCTTATGTTGATGATTCTCAGATCTACATAACACCTAGCCCCAGTATCTCCTGACTTTCAGTCATGTTCTACCAATTGCCTAGCACACATTTCAAATTAAACATAATGGAGAAATCTCAGACTCAACATATCCAAAGCAGACATCATTTTCTTTTCTCTCAAATCCTCTCCTCCTCCAGCCTTACCTATTTCCAGTGAAAGCACCATCATTCTTCTAGTCTACTAGGTTCATTATCTCAGTGCTATTCTCAGCTCCTTAGGAGCTCTACTCCCTCCCTCTACAGACTATCCAGGCAGCTACCAAATCTTGCCAAACCACCACCACACTGCTTGCATATGACTAGTTTCTTTACTAACACAGCTGCTACCTTAGTTTAGGTGCCTATTACCAATGCCTGGATTACTGCAATGGTCTCTTAATAATCCCTCTGCCTAAAGTCTTTCACTCTCCAATCTGCCCTTCAGTTCAGATCAATTGTGTAGTTAGGATCCCAATCTATTTTTCTGGCCTCATTGGACATTATTGTCCCACACTTTGTGGACCAATCAAATTGGCCTTCTCTCTTTTTCTCACACACACAACACTCTATCTCCTTAAAATCAGTGCTTTTGCACTGACCATCCACATTTCCTAAAATATACTTAATTTCCAATTTAAAGAATTATTCCCTTTCTCCAAAACAATTCAAGGACTGTCTTTGACATAAAGTTTTCCCTGATCTCCAACTTCCTTCAACTGTGTTATGATTAAAATTCTCTGGAGACTGTATCTCAATTTATAATTATTTGTTAAATAATAAAAAGCAGCCCAGAGAAAGAAAAGGAACCAGCCACTCTCTTAGCCACTGCCCACAGCCAGGACTGGCTAGAGCCAGACTTCAGGCTTCCTCAAACCAGGATTCCAAGAACAAAAAGCACTATTTCCTCCCCCTACTCCAATTTATGCTCTTCTTCCCACACTTCTTTGATTGGAGGACTCTGTCCTCAGTCAGGACAAGAGACAGGTCTTCTAGATGCTAGAAGTCAATCAACTTTTAGAACTCTAGCAGAGCCCTTAAGTCCACTTTTCTCCACCTGGTTCTATGTTATTTAATTACTTCACTACCCAAGAGGCTTGTTTTGTAATAAGGTGGTAAACTGGCTGATAACAGGGGAGCTGGTGGTACAAGTGAATCGCCTGGCCAGGGAGCCTGTAACTACTATAGCTGGTGATGATTTAAGACTGCCGAGGATGTGTAGCCTGAGCAATGCCCAGTCAGTCTCCCTGCTCTCTGTAGCATCCTTTAAGGAGGAGAGTGAGGAGCCCCTCCCTGCTGGAGTGAAAGCAGAACTCAACAGGAAGTGAGGCTCACACACTTCTTGAACAAAATGGATGCTTGCCCAGTACTTCCTCTGGAGTCAAGTGGTTGCTATTCTCCCCTCTCCTCAGCCCCTTAGCCCAGGATGATGTTATAAATAACTACAGAAGCTCACAGTTTCAGGCTAAGGGTTTATTTAAACACAGAAGGGAAAACTGAGGAAAGAGGGTTTAGGGTCTGGAGAAGCTGTTGTTATGGGTGACTGGCCAGTGTTGGCAATGGACCTGGAAGGTAAGATCAGGCTAAGGGAACCAGCCCCTCAGCCAGAGATAATTTCCTCTGCCCTGATGTCAAGTGATCCACCAACTAGACATATGAAGTCGATGAATTGGTTTAGGGGTGTCCCTGTTGCTAGGCTGACCTAATCTAATTTCCTGCCCATGATCCACAACCCAACCTCCCTTCAACCTCCTTTCTCCCTCCCGGGGTCCCCAAGGGGAAGTCAGGGGGTAGCTGGGTGTGTAGGTGAGGTCAAGGAAATCAGAACCCCCAGGTTTGCTCAGCAGGGGTATTTATAGTCCCAGCTCATACTGTCAGTTCCTGGGACTGGCACCTGCTGGGCCAGAGTTCCATTCTCCTAACTGACAGGATTGCCTAGGGTAATTTGCAAATGCAAGAGATCTTGCATAAATCTTGTATTATAGTTTACAAATAAAAAAAGAACTTGTCTCCATCCTGCTTCAGAAAGGGGAAGAAGCAAGTTTGTAGCATTATCTTAAAACCAAACTTTTTTCTCCTTTAAAATCCAAAGAAAGAAAGAGTAGAAATGAAGGTGAAAACATATGATTTATCACTTGTTTATCTGGGTATATGTTTTGGTTCTATAAAATCATTTGCTTACAAAAATGAAAAATATAGAAATATGTTTTGCATGAGAATACATGCATAATGCAGATTGAATTGCCTGCCAGCTCTGGGAGGGGGGAAGGGAAGAATGGAGGGAGACTATGGAATATGTGACTTTGGAAAACTTATATGGAAATTTGTTTTTAAAATAAAATAATAAAATAAAAGCCAAAGATTATCTTGAGATGCCAAAAAGCAGAATAGATTAATATTAACTTTCTACAAATATTAGAGCCTTTCTATCCCAAAGACTCTATAGTCAGCTCTTTTATGTTTATTAGTATATATTCACTTTATATTTATTTATTTATTTTTAGGACCCTTACCTTGTATCTTGGAACCAAGGCAGAAAAGTGGTAAGGGCTAGGCAATGGGGTTTAAGTGACTTTCCCAGGGTCACACAAGTAGGAAGTGTCTGAGGCTAGATTTGAACTGAGCCACCCAGCTGCCACCCAGCTGCCCCCTCTCCCAGTTTATATTTATCCAGTATAATATTATAACATGTACTTGTTGACTTCCTTGTTTAGAATGTAAATTGCTTGAGAATAAAGGGTTGCTTTATTCACTGTATTTGTATCACCACTTTCTAATATCTTCCCTTACTTTCAGCTTTCTCCTATGAGTAATCTTCCCCCATTAGACTTTAAGCTCTTTAAGGTCAGGTATGACTTCCTTTTTGTTTGTATTTATATTTCCAGTGCTTATTAGCACAGTGCATGACATATAGCAATCACTTAATATTTGTTATTGATTAATGAATTAATATTGCTCACTGATTAACCAACCAGCACAATGCCTAGCACATAGGAGGGGCTTAATAAATGCATGTTAGTGTAAAATCTATATCAAATTGTTAACCATCTCAGGGAGGGGGTAGAGCAGGGAGGGAATAAAAAAGGAAGGGCCAGAAGAAAGGAAAGAATTTGGAACTAAATTTTTTTTTCTAAAAGAGAATGTTAAAAAATATTTTATATGTAATGGGGGAAATAAAATATTATTAAAAATAAATAAATACATATTAGTTAATTTGTTTTTTTTAAATAGTTAAGCTCAAAAAGCCCCTGTGCAGGCATATCAGTTTCTTTAAGTACTTTCCTTCATGTGAATACTCTCTAGGTAGAAAACTGAAGTACTTAAGAAACAGAGAGAATATTTTCAGTAATGCTTCCAGTTCAAAGTAGAGGCTTTAGGGGAAAACAAGGAGGAGAAAAGAGGACAAATTGCAGTTTTATCTGGCTAAGAGGATGAGAATTGAGAAAAGGATATTAATGAATAGCTGCCTAAGACAATGAGAGTTGAAAATAGGAATGGGATGAAAATGAAAATGGGATTTGTTTTTCTGGACCCTGGTTTAAGACATGGAAATTATGAGCTCTTGGACATGAAATCAACTGTATCTAATGAAGAATATAATTTGCCTGAAGGAAAATTTATGAATTTGATCTTTGACTTTGACCTGAAAATGAGGGAAAAATGGAAAAATTCTAGATGCATTATTAAGTCAGATGCCAGAGAAAGTAGCAGGTATGTCATAGTAAAAAGAGCAGAAGTCGAGCATAACTTGCACAGTACAAATTACATGGATGTCAATGCTGAGAATGGGACCATTGAAGGAAATTTGAGTGAAACGAGATGCCAAGGTCTGACTACACAGAGCTAGATTTAAAATTTACATGAATCTCTGAGGCTAGTAAGTGCAACAAACTAAGCTTATTCTTTTGTGTACTTTTACTCTTATTCCTGGTGCTAAACATTTGCATTTTTCTGAGGGCTTATAAGTGATACTTTTATAGTGGGTTTTTCTAGTTATCTGGCAACTCAGACACAACTCTGCCCAGTTTTGTTCCATGAGGATATGGGCCATGTCTTATTCATCATTGTATGTTTCCTAGCATTTAACTATGTACTACGTACCTAGATTATTGCTTTTTTTAAAAAAAAAACAGTTCTTGAATTTAAATAACGTAAGAATTAATCCATTATACAGAGAGTTGGCCTACATGAACTACAAGTTCCCTTTCAAATCTAGGATTCTAATGAACTGGAGGAACCCCATGTGAACTGGAATGACCTCCAGGAATTAATGCAGAGTGAAAGGAGCAGAACTAGGAGAACCTTATACACAAGAGGCAGATACACTGTGGCATAGCTGAATGTAATGGACTTCTCTACTAGTAGCAATGCAATCCAGGACAATTTTGAGGGACTTATGAGAAAGAACACTATCCACATTCAGAGGAAGAACTGTGGGAGTAGAAAACACAGAAGAAAAACAACTGCTTGAACACACGGGTTGGTGGGGATATGATTAGGGATGTAAACTCTAAGCAATCACCCTGGTGCAATTATCCATAATAAGGAAAATAGGTCTTGCTTAATGATAATGTAAAACCCGGTGGAATTGCGTGTCAGCTACAGAGAGGGGGGAGTTGGAGAGGAGGGAAAGAACATGAATCATGTAGACATGGAAAAATATCTTAAATTATTTATTTAAATAAAATTTTTCAATTTAAAAAAGAACAACAAATCTAGGATTCTAATGAGGGTCCATAAGTATTTATTGAATGTCTTTTGTTGTTGTTTTTGATGTGCAGTCACGTCCAACTCTATGTGACCCTGCAAACACCAACACTGTCCATGGGGTTTTCTTGGCAAAGGTTTGGCAAAGGAGTGGTTTGCAATTTCTTTCACCACTGAAATAAGACAAACAGAAGTTAAGTGACTAGAGCAGGGTCACACAACTATTAAGTATTTAAGGCTGGATTTGAACTTGACTATTTCTGACTCCACACTCAGTGCTCTATCCATTAAGCCACCTAGATGTCTCCTTTATTAAGTGCCTACTTAATACCAAACACAATACCAAGCACTAGGAACACAAAGAAAGACAAAAAAACAGTTCCCTCTAAGGAATTCACAGTCTAATTAGAGAGACAACATACAAACAATTATGTAATTAAAAGGTATATGTACAGAACAAAGTGGAAGTAATCAAAAGAGGAAAGGCACTAGTATTGAGGGGGAATCAGAAAAGGATTCTTAGAGAATGTGAGATTTTAACTAGGGCCCTGAAGGAAGTCAGGGAAAGTTGGGAGGAGTAGATATTTGTAGCAGAGAGACAACCCAAAAGGACAGACTAGAATGGGAAGATATTTGTAGCAGAGAAATAAACCAATAATCCAGGTTATGTGAGGTAATAAGGGTTTCTACTAAGATGGTAATCATGTCAAAGGAGAAGAGGAGGCACATATGAGAAATGTTACAAAGGTAGAATTGAGGGGCAGTTGGGTAACTTGGTGACTAGAGAACCAGATCTAGAGATGGGAAGTTTGGGGTTCAAATATGAAGTCACTTCCTGGCTGTCTGACCTGGGTAAGTCACTTAACCTAGCCCTTAGCACTCGCTTCTGCCTTGGAACCAATACTTAGTATCAATTCTAAGACAGGCATGAGTTTTTAAAAAAAAAAAAAAAACAAGGTAGAATTGATAGGACTGAGAAACAGATTGGATATAAGGGCAGTTAGGTGAGAGTGTGGGCCAAGGATAATCTCTAGGTCATGAGTCTGTGGACTAGAAATATGGTAGTACTCAACAACAATAGGGAAGTGAAGAAATTAAGGAAGGGTTTGGGGGGAAAGATGAGTTTGGTTTTGAACATGATGGGTTTGAAATGAGTATGGGACATATGATTCAAGATTTCTAATAGACAATTAAAGTTGTAAGACTAGTGTAATGGCATTTTGCAATGCAATATGAAAAGCAAAATGATTGACAGTTAACTGTTTAGAACTTGGAATGAGGTGAGCTTGGCAGAGCCCAGCAGGTACAAATTCAGTTGATGGGAAAAGGACAAAAGGAGGCTTTGAACTGAGACAGAGATCTCAATTTTGAGAGAGAGATTGGTGGGAGGTCTTGGTTGGGCTTGGGTAGGCCAAAGGTCAACTTAAGATACCAATACCAGCACTGATTACTTCCATAGTCTCAAATCCTATGATATCCTATGCTGAACATTCTGATTTAATTCACTCATCAAGAAGAAGCAACATCATTACCATCAAATAACCTAATTCAGGTTGAAGCAGTTTGGCTCTGCCAGGCTGGAAACTGGCAAACTAACCATAAACAACTAACAAGCTTGAATACCCTACTACCTTCAACTCATATACTATCTTTGTCATCAATAACTTAGGCCAAGGATCTCCTATACCCCTCTTCCCATCATTTCCCTTTTCCCTCCCTAAGCCTGTTGTTGTTAAACCTTTAAACTCACCTAAAGTGAATGTCATCTTTACCTTAGGGATTAGTGAACATATCCTAGGGTATTTGAAGGAAGAGGAGATTCCTTTCAACTGTAAAAAGTTTAAATTGGATAGACAGTTAGAAGTAACTGTGTGTTCTTAACCACAGATTCTTCTCTTGACTATCTGTTCTGAAACATTGTTATACTGAAGTTGGGTGCGGTAGATTCATTACAAACATTACTGTGGAATCCTTTGTGTTTCACTACCACAATTTGTGTGTTACACATAGGGATCTTCCACATTCATTCAGCTTCAGCTCCTCATAACACCAGGCACACATAACAGATTTTGTTGAAGTCAAAAGGAAACGAACCTTTTAGAAATACAGACTATCAAAGATGGCTTTGGCTAGGATGACATTTATAATCACCAGTTTCAGTCTTCTGCTTTATACCGTATGGCAAGGAGCATACCAACTTTGGTTTGAAACTCTGCCAAATTATTTTCTAAAAGTACTACTCATCTATGATTCCTATAAATGGCTTGCGGTCAGTTTGGCTGAATTTATCTCCTTTCTGCCAACTATGGGTGCTATTTTGCTATCTCTGCTTCAGGGTCTGTGGGCTCTGAAGAAGGTTATGGAACATATTGGGGGAACTAACAGAACAACAATGATGCTTTGGTGCAGGCTCTTAAGGAACAGATAAGACAGTTAGTTGAAATCAACAAGAAAATTAGAGAAGGTCAGAATTTGGATAGTCACACAATTATGCAATTAGAGATTATAGAAAAGGCACAGACTGAAACAGCTAATAGTCCCACCAATTCCACCACTAATACTGATAAAACTGAATCTAAAACTGATGCAACCACCACCGTGTCTCTGTTTCCTATTGTTGACCATACAGTTTTGCAACCTCAAGGAGGGATTGTACATATGAAATCCTACAAGGCATTTACTGCGCAAGACCTAGAAGTATTGCATTGTAGGTTCCCCAAGTATTATCTGTCCCCCCACAAGTTGGTAAAGGAGCTGAAAAGAACCTCTGATTTATTTAACCCCAGTTTCAAAGACATGGAGTTTCTTTTAGATGAATTTTTCACACCATCAGAGAAAGCAAAATTTTTAGAAGAAACTAGAACTAATGAGAACTTGACCTCATGGCCTACTATGCACCAAGATCTTGAAGTGTTATCTCATGCCAACATGAGATACCTTCTTCAATGTCAGACTGACCTTTTAGAGGCAATGAGAATCCAGACAAAAATGCTTAATGCATGGAACAAATTTGAGAAATTGAGGCAGGCTGAGGATGAGCATCCCAGTCTATATCTCGATAGATTTATTGAATCAGCTGAGAATTTATTGGGTTCTTGGGGTGAAAAGGCATTGGAGGCATTATAACATGTTAGCAGGCAATTTGTTAAGGGGACTGCCATACCTATACACAATTATTTTAGGCAGAATTGCCCTCAGTGGGAAGATCTATCAAAGATCTGAGACAACATGCAAGTTATATCCATGATTCCCGAAATAAAGAACAAAGAGCAACTAAGGAATCTGATACAGAGAGACACAATCATCGCAGACTTAAAGAGGCAACTCAAGCAGGTGAAAAGGGAAAAAGAAAGAGAGGAGATTAAGAATCTAACATTACAAGCAAGCAGGAGTCATAGTCGGTCTAGATAAGGGGTCAGCAACGTATAGCTCTCGAGTCATATCTGGATCTTTTGAGGGCCAGATATGGCTTTTTCTGCAGGAGCCATAAAGTCAATTTTTTTTCAGGCGCTGTTACAGGAGCACACACTGTTACAGGAGCATGCGCTGTGAGCACTGTACAGCTCTCACGACATTACATTTTTAAAAATGTGGCATTTATGGCTCTCGTGGTCAAAAAGGTCGCCGACCCCTGGTCTAGACAATCTAATTCCTATAACAACGACAGGAGAAACAATAATATCTTTATAGGTCCAAGGGTCACATAGTTAGATTCTGTAAGTTCAAGAAGCAAAATAATTTTAACAAAGCCTATAATGACAACAAAGACAATTCTAGAACAACCTTCTATAACTTGAAATGGAATAATAAGTCTAGTCAACATGACGAAAGTAAAGTCCATGACAAGTGCTGTGATCACAAATGTAGGAAATATAGTCAAACTCCATCTCTGGATGATATGGAGAGTTACTTGAAATTGGGAGAAAAGCCAAAGAATGTATGAACCACAGACCTGGGAACAATAAGTTCTATCAAGGGTGGTGAATGCAAAAAGACTAATGAAAAAGAAAGCATGCTGCTTAGGTTGGGTATTGATGAAAATGAGTTTACTGCATTTGATACAAGGGGTAGAGAAAAGACTGCTGAAGATACAGAAGTGTTGCAGGACATCTTACAAATGAGAAAAGATGTTTATGGGATATCAAGCAATGAAGTATTTATAGGAAGTCAGTATATTCCTCACTGGGAAGTATGGATATGAAATAAAAGGACTTTATGGAAAGGATCAGTAATGGATTGCAGAATTATAAAGCATAACAATCCAGCTTGATGGTAGAATCACCACAGTTTCAAAACTTTATTTCAAGTAGCAATCAAAAAGCCACCTTGAATAAAGACAATGAAAGGGATTTACATAGTGATAACACAATTGCTACACATGTAATCCATGAGTTGAAGCTGTATCCCTGAGAAGAAGCAATATTCTATCAAGATGCAGTAAATGTAAACAGTAGTCAAAGTGCAGAGAAAAAATGCCATCAAGATTCTAAGGGAACCTCTGTAGTTCATCATCTTGAAATAGGATTACATGAAAACATCCACACAAACGAAAGTTACCTAGTTTCAAGTTTGAATGCACAGGTTAAAGATTATCAGCCATAATCTTGTATGGAAAAGGTCTTTCAAAAGATCAAATTAACAACTAGTGAGGTAGCCAACGAGGTTGAAAAGACTAACTCACTCAGAGGGGGTTCCAGTGAATTGCCAGATGAATCACAGCAATGTGAAGGAAAGGTTAACTATTGACAAGTCTTAGAGATAGGAAAACTTGAATCTGAGGCAGTGAATGGTGAAAACTCTATCTACAGACCAGAACTAGCAGCAACAAAGAAAAAGTTTGTACCTCTCGAAACTTAGAAAGCATAGCTGACAAGTGAACTGACAATTTCAATCTATCTTCAAGAGGGGACCTGCCAGTCTCTCATCATTCTGTGAGCTTAGGCAGGGTCACTATGGCAATTCAGAATCTTGAGGGAGGGGTCAGAGCAGACTGTCAGAACTCCTGTAACACAGACCAGCAGAGGGCTACCACAGACAAGACTTTTGGAAATCATAAGGATTTTTCTGCATTGAAACTGGAAACTGACAACAAGGATGACATACTGCTATGGGAAGAAAGTCATATGCAAGATAGGTCTACACCAGAACACATGCTATCTTTGGAGGAATCTCAAATGCCTCTTATACCTATAAAGGCTAATAAACAAAACAAAGCTTTGGTAACACTGTAAATAGGTGAAAATTATTATGAGGTTACATTGGATACTGGGCCTGCATGCTCTGTTCTGCAGAATATGCCAGAAGACTGCAAATATGAAGGGAATTTGAGAGTTTGTGGGGCATCCAATTTATCACAGTCTGTACCAAAATTCAAAGCAAAAATGGTAAAATTGGGCCCACTATTTCTCAATCACTTCTTTCTATTAATGCCATCATGTCCAACCAACCTGATTGGGAGGGATCTTTTATGCAAATTAGCAGCCACTCTTCAATGCAATCCTAGTGGAGAGATCTATCTGCATTTGCCAAAGAGATCTCTGAAACATTGCCCAATATTGTGTTTAGACAGACTGGAAGAGGAATCTGAATACCAACAAGAGAACAATATCTATGAGATTCCTGGCACAATCCCAAATGAAATATGGGCAAAGAATTCCACAGAGGTTGGAAGGATTTTATCTGCAGAACCTGTAAAGATAGAAGTGAAAGGAGGTGTACCACCTAGAATTCCTCAATTTAAATTAAGCAAAGAAGCCATGGAAGGAGTAAGACAGATAGATAATCCAAAGTCTCCTGGAACAAGGCATACTGGCCTGTGGCTTTTCAGAGTTCAACACTCCCATCATGCCAGTCAAAAAAGCAAAATTGGACTCTGAAGGGAGAACTCAGTGGAGAATGGTTATAGATCTCAGAGCTGTTAACAACTATGTAAAGAAGGCACATGCGATAGTACCAAGTCCATCATAGATCATTGCAGAGATTACTAATACAGCTAAATGGTTTACCGTCATCAATCTCAGTTCTGCATACTTTTCCATCCCCGTGCACAGAGATAGCCAGAAGCTGTTCGCCTTCACGTGGGAGGGAAAATCTGTCCTGTGGACTCATCTTCCACAGGGATTTGTGGACAGCACCACAATTTTTTGCCAAATATTACAAAAAGATCTGGAATCTATTATTTTCACTGAGAGTAAGATGGTGCATTATGTAGATGACATCCTGCTAATGTCACCATCTACATCCATATGCCAAAGAGACAGTGTGCACTTGTTAAAAGAACTATGTAAGAAAGGTCATAAGGTGATCAAAATAAAACTGCAATGTGTTAAAAGCAAGGTTGAATATTTAGGATTCATCCTGGAAGATGGCACCAGAAGAATATTCCAAAAGGGAATTGCTGAAACACAAAAGTTGAGTTTGCCTAAAATGAAGAAACAACTCAGCGCAATCATAGGCATGATGAGTTTCTGTAGACAGTGGATACCTGGCTATACTATAATTGCTAAACCATTACCAGAGCTAATCAGGAACAATATCACAGAACTGTTAAAGCTCAACAGAGAACACAAGCATGCCATAGAAAAACTTAATGCTGCAATTTTGTCATCTCCAGCCTTAGGCATCCCTAATCATGAGAAACTGTTCCATCTGTTCATTCATGAAGATAAAGGGATCGCTTGTGGAGTACTTATGCAAACTCTAGGGGATAGTCTAAGACCAATAGCCTTTTACAGTTCTAATTTAAATCTGGAGATCCAAGGAATGCCTAGCTGTTTGAAGATTGTTGGTACAGCAGCCATTATGGTTAGAAAGTCCTCTAGTTTGACATTGAGAGGAGAACTGAGATTGTATTCCCCACATCAAATACAAACAACATTGAGGAATAGTAATCTACAGGCTTTCACATTGCAATGGCTCTCTCAGTATCAAGCAATATTGTTAACTAATAAGAACTTATCTTTCCACCAGTGTAAAAATATCAACCCAGCTACTCTTATTCCAGATTTACCATAAGGGGGTGAAAGTCTTCACAATTATGAGACCTTACAAGTTGTACAGAAGACTAGAGAGGATTTGTAAGATGTTCCCCTAGTTGATGCCAACTTGAATCTGTTCACTGATTGTTCATCCTATGTGGTAAATGGAAGAAGATATATCGGGGCTGCAGTTGTGACACAAACCGAAACCTTATGGTTTACAGCCTTGCAACTGAAAATCAGTGCACAAGGCACAGAACTCCTAGGACTTACAAGAGCACTCCAGATTGCAGAAAATAAACATGTTAACATTTTTATAGATTTGAAATATGCATTTGGAGTAGTTCATTCTTCAGGAGAAATATGGAAACATTGTGGTTAGGAGAGAGTTTAGGACTGTATAAACAGAACTTAAGATCATCATGAAATGATCATTGAATCCATGGGGGATGATAAAATCTTCAAGCAAAATAGTATAGGTGGAGAAAGGAAGAGCACCAGGATAAAGTCTTGGGAGACACCAAAAGTGGTTGTAATCTAGTTGAAGATCTAGTAAAGGAAGCTGAGGAGTAATCCAATAGATAAGAAGAGAAGCAGGAGAGAATATTCTTATAAAAACTAGAGAGAAGAGAGTATCAAAGAGAAGAGATCAATACTGAAAAGGCCACAAAGAGGTCAAGAACGATAATTATGTGATAAATAATTACTAATTTACTAACTAGAATTGTAATACTAACCATTGTACATGTATGAAGTGTAAGATGGATCACTCACAATAAGGGTATTGCCTGTTTTATTCTCTCTAGAGCTATTATTATATTTATTATTCTTTGCACTATTAACTGGATTGATTTAATAACTAGCTTTAACAATTAAATGAAAAAGAAAATGCATTTTTTCCCCTACAAATAACTAAGGATAGGCTGTTTTCTTTCAAGTGAAGATAGCTATCTATTTAAAACTTCATAATGAACACTGATATGTTGCTTTGCTACTATGAAAGCATATGTTTATTTTAGCTCTGCTTTCCATTTGTTAAGAGATGCAGTGAAAATAGTACAGCAATAAGAAAGGCCCAAAAAAAGGTCATTCTATGATGTGCAGCAAGATATCACAATTTCCAATCATAAATATCTGACAATATATGTTTGCTGAATTCGGCCAAATATCTGTAATAGAAATCTAGTAGTTGAAGATTCCTGAGAATCCTGGTGAAATTCTCCATATTAATTCCTCAACAATGCTTCCAAATGTTAATTTTTCAGTCTATAACCTACAGTGAACATTTCTAGCCAAAAATATGTAGTCAATGAAGTCTGAAGAAATCTGTTTGGATGTCCTATGGCTACTCTCCAAAATGTGAAAGACAAGGCACTGGTGGTATTCCTTTATTGTATCAGCATCTCTCGATATCGCTCTGAGTCCTCATCAAAACTTTTTATGATAGGTGTAATTAAAGGAAAAAATGTTACAAGTGACTACAAACTTATCCATCTAAGTAAAGTAGAAGTTCTCCAATGAGAACACTAAATACAAACAATTATTCCCATGAGTTTCATAAGCATACTGTCTGAACATGGACTTCATGTGGCTACATCTCTGCTTTTACAGTAACCTCTGCTTCTTCATAAACCCCTACTATTGTTTTTGTAGAATGCCCTTAAGGAAATTAAGCACTAAACACCCAGAAATTGCAACAACTTGGCTATAAAACACACAAAAGGCAGGAAGCACAGATGTTAATGTTTTAAGTAGAATTCTAAATCACCAGCTAAACAGATGGTTAATAGTTTTCCAAAAACCAAGTCTTAAGCACTGTTGTGCTATGAAGCATGAAAATTAGCAGGAAGAACTTTATTTCATGTTCTTGTTTATAAAGGTTTAAATTTTCCAGGTTAAAATGCAAAGAGTAACTTCTCTGGTTTTAAGCTTGAAGGATTGTTCTATGCTGCTTATGAAAGTATCTTAATGGAGAATGAAGTATGAACCATATCTAATCTTTTTTCAGAGTCAAAAAATTAAGAAGCCAGATTGAAAATGGGGTATATTTGAATTTAATCAAACCCAAAGTCTTTCATTTATTCCTAACTTAGTCAACAAAGAAGTGCAATATTTATAGACAATTGACTATTTACTCTCAAAGAAACTGTGAACAATGTTATACAGATTTAAAACTGGCATCAAAAATAACCACAGAAAAGTCAGTTTCCTGTTACATTTTGATAGAGATTTGCTTCTCCATTGAACCTCTTTTTGTGTTAAAATAAGTTTTACAATACAGACTGAGTAAAAAATAAACAAGAGTAAACAGCATCTAGGCCAAGAACATATTTTCCCACAATGTAAACATTCCACAACATCTGATTATTCCATGTTGCTCACCATTCCCAGGAAGCAGCTCCACAATAGTACATTGGGTTTTCTTAAGAACTAGAATTTCCTTTTTGTTTCTCTGACTAATATCAAACATGGAACTAGACATATTCTGAATCTATTGGGTTCCAAATGCACTGATTGTAAAAAAAAAATTTTTCTTAATTCAATTTGGATTTATTGAAAGTCACTCTGAATTGTCTACTTCACTGTTAAGTCTACTTGTAAGAGTTACAAGACTCAACTACAGAAGAAATATTCATCTCAAAGAAAGACCACTTGATGAAAGGGAAGCTGCTACGTCTGACACGGTGAGTTTAAGATCTCAGTTACTGTCTTTAGGGCATCAATAAAGCCCTTCTTAGGAATTTCAAACTGTCACACTTTAAAAACCCCAACAACAATAAAAAATAGGTTGGAGAAATTAAAAGGGGTCAATGTTACCTCTTTCTTTATATGACAGAGTATTAAATTTTCTTTTCTTTCCAAAGAATCTAAGGAAGACTGAAACTCTGGCTCAGTGCACTGCTGTAAACATTGAGACCTGAGTTACCTTGAAGACAACACAATTTCCACAATGATTATAGAAGTGATACAGTGGGCAGGGAGGGAGATGAATAGACAGACACCTAGAAGCTTTAAGATGTACTTTTTTCCTCTACCTCCTTAGCCAGAGGTTACCTGTGGGACAGAATTAAAGAGAATAGTTGATATCTGATACAAAGCACAGTCCCAGATTTCCACAGAGCATTTTCTGAAAATCATAGCACTATAAAGTAAATTTTTAAAAATGGACTTCTAGAAAGGCTGTCCTTCACTAAGGCAACAACATTAACACAACTTAAATTTTGAAGTTATTTTGCCAGAAGTGGAGCTATAATAATTCCCTAGTCCTGGGATTCTTAATTTGGGGACTATGACCTTTTAAAAATACTTTGATAGTTGTGTTTTAATATAATTGGTTTTCTTTGTAACCCTATGTATTTTATTTAATGCATTTACAAACATTATTGTAAGAAGGGACCCATAGGCTTGATAGATTGCCAGAGAGGTGTATGACACAGAAAAAAATTTAAAATACATGTCCTACTTGGTTAAGTCACTAGAATCTGAGGTCTAATATTTATTGTCCACAGCTATAGAAAGAAAAGGCTGGTAAGTACCCTTATTGGTCATATTTTGTGGGAAGAAATCTATAGTTTTATTCACAGAATCATAAAGAGAAAGACTGGATCTATTATTTCATTAGTAAGAGGACTTCCTAGATGAGGAAACTCCCTCTTACTAATTCAAGTTTGCAACTTCACCAAAACATACATGAAGCCACCGAACCATACGTAGGGCTGCCTACCACTTGATGGGTATTTAACAATTCTGCTCTAGAGCACTTAGAGGTGACTTGACCAGGATCACACCATCATATGGTCAAATCAACAACAATTTTGCTGAGTACTTAAGGTACCTTCCAACTGTTTGTTTTTTTTAAATAAGTATATTACTCTATGAAGAGGATATAACTTTCACTATTGTATCAGGGCTGGCAGCTATAGCCAGCAGCTTTGCCATTCCCCCTCTCATGCTTTGGTGTTGTTAGAAGTGCCTGCCAGCCCTGCCCCTTCCCTCTGTAGAATTTCAGGTACTTTCTTGAGGCTTTTCTGAACTTTGAACTCATTTTCATGGCCAGGCCCTTGTCAGTCATTCAATAAGCATTCATTAAGTCTAGTGCCGGGTACTATGTTCAATGCTGTATCATCTTTGCTCTCAAGGAGCTCAGTTTAGGATGACAACATGCAATATGTATAAACAAGATAAATACAGGATAAATTGGAGATAATCAACAGAGTAAAACACAGAATCAGAAATGAAGGTTGTAAGTTTTGTTTTATTTTATTTCTTAGCCCCTAAAAGATTTAATGGAAGGTACAGACTGTGCAGGGTAGAGCACATTGCTGGGAAAAGATCAATGGAATTAAGTCACACTGATTCTATTAGGAGTTCAAGTTGGAAATGAGAAAGTCAGGAGATCATCACAGTAGCCTAAAGGGCTCTTTTCTAATGCCAGCTGACCTGGTTTGGGCTGTAGAACAGACTAGAACAAAAGAACTAATGTGTTAACTAGCCAGGTTGCATATTGACATGGTCATCAAATTTTAAGAGATAAACACTTTCTGGAGGAAGAGGAATTAGATGGAAATGCTAGATTAAGTAACAAATTTCCCAAATTTCAAGGTCTACCATACTTGAGTCATAAAATAGAGAGAGCACTATCATGTGTATATGAAAGCGATGGCAACAGAAAACCATAGATGAATAGATAGGTCAGGAAGTCAGGATGAGAGGAACAGCCAGAATCAAGAATCAATAAGGTATAGTGGGGTAAGAGTGTCAAGTTTGTGCTGTATTATTTTCAAGGTTCAGTTTAAGTACCACGTCCTCCACAAAGCCTTTCTTAATTCCCACAGTTATTAGCATTTTCTCTCCTCAAAGTATCTTTAATGGACTTAATTGTGAAAATTTTGACTCCCTTTCCCAAGTTTCTTGAAGGCAGACACTTTTTCATTTTGTCTTTATATAAACAGTCATATGTACACAGTATATTCTTGGTAAATGCTTATTGAATGAAAGGTGTTTTGTTGACTAGGGTGAATAATTTAGTAGTTCACTACTTATGTGAAATAGGAATGGAAAGATAGCTTGGAATTGGGTTATGAAAGACCTTGAATATCAGGCTAGGGAGTTTTTATATTATTCTAGAGCCATGGTGGTGAACCTATGGCATGTATGCCAAAGAGGACATATAGAGCCCTCTCTTTGGACACATGCACCATCACCACCAGAATTTGTTACTAGAAAAGCAGAGAGATCAGGGGCTGAGCTGCTCCCCTCTTCTTCTCCACTGGGTCTGAGGGCATTTCTCACTTTCCCTACTCCTCTGCCCAGCAGCCCAATTGGGGTGCTTCCATCCACCCCTGTCAGGGTAAGGCAGGCGGCTCACAGGCAGCAGAGCTAGAGGGGAGCAGCGTGCTTGGGCGACTCCCCTTTCACTCTCTACAGGTGCCTGAGGACATTTCTCACTTCTCCTGTCCCTCTACTCAGAAGCCCAATGGGGGTGCTTCCTTCCCCCTTGTCTGAGGTGGGGTGGGGGCATAGCACACAGTCTCTAAAGGTTCAGAATCATTGAAAGTTTTGAGCAATGAAATAACAGGGTCAGACTTGTACCTCAGGAGTACAACTTTTACAACTATGTGAAAATCAATTAAAGAAGGAATGAAACACAAGGCAGAGAAACTCGTTAGGAGACTATTACAATGTTCCAAATAAGAGGTAAAAACCTAACCTGGGTGCTTACACTGTAAGTAAAGGAAAGACAGATGTGAGATTGTATGGAAATAAAATCAACAAAATTTGGAAACTAATAGATCACTCTCTCTCACCCATTCCTAATATTCAAAGACAACTCCAAGATTTCCAGATCAAAAGACTAGGAAAGTGATGGCAACAAGACAAATAAGGAAGTTGGTAGGTAGGAGAAGCCAAGTTCCTCCAACAACATTCATTCAATAAGCATTCCTAAGGGCCTACTAAGTGTCTGGCATTGTGAAAGGCACTGGAGATTCAAAGATAAAAATCAAAATAGCATTTTATTTCAAAAAGCTTACATTCTGGAGAAAATAATATGTGCGCAGAAAATCGAAAATACAAACAAAGTAGACAGCATCTAACTTTTTGGCAGAGAATATGAGCAACTAAGGGGGAATAAGAGAGACCTTATACATGAGGTGGTAACTGACCTGAACCCTGAAGGAAGCTAGAAGATTCCATGAGGCAGAAGCAATGTAGGAAAATTCCAGTCATCGGGACAAGAAAAGGGAAGGAAAGAGAATAAGTATTTATATAGTACCTACTATGTGCCAGGCATCATGCACTTTATAAATATTAACTCATGTGACTACTTAAGTGTCTAATGCTAGACCACTTGTGACACCTAGCTGCCTTCCCAAGGCTAAAAAATATTAAGACTGAGAAAATGGCATTGGATCTGACAGAAAATTTTTGGTTATCTTGAAAAAAGCAGTTTCAGGTTGATACATGAGATCAGAAGTCAAATCACAAGAGGTTAAAAAATGAACAGGAGTTAAAATGGAAATAATGAGTGTCAGCAGCAGTTTCAAGGAATTTGGTTGTGAAGGGAGGTAGAGAAATAGTATGATAACTTGAAGGGATAGCTGGACCAACTGAAGTTTTGCTGTTTGGTTTTTTTAATAAGAAGGATGAGGATAAAAGCAAAAAAGGTGACAAACTGGGTTTTGGAGACACCAAATTTGAAATATTGACCAACAAACAGTTAGAAAGATAGGACTTGAGTCAGGAGTAAGATTAGACCTGAATGTATAGATTTGGGATTTATATGTATAGAGGTAATTAATTTCAATTCAATCCAGTTCAAAAAACTTTATTAATCATCAATTCCTACCATTGAGGGAATTTATATTCTACTTGTAGAGTGGCAACTAGCATATTCACAGATAAGTAAATCTCAGATAAGTTGAAAAGATAGGGAACATTAAGTGAGAAAACTTCATTTAAAAAAGACTGTATCTTTCTAATGTTTAGTAACCATCTTGCAAATGATCTGTCCTAGAAATTTTCCAGGAATTTAAGTCAAACTCATTGGTCTATAATTTGTAGATGGATTTCTCTTATTTTCTTTTAACATCAGGGCAACTTTTACCCTTCTTCAGTCTTCTGATACCTTTCATGTTATCCCTATGAAGACAGCCCTAAATGAAGACAAAGGCCTGAGGGGTTGTGATAAAGGAAGAGAGCATTCCTGTAATGAAGAATAAAGTCAAAATCAAAGAACTACTAGTAGTTCAATTTAGCTGGAAGAGTACATGAAGAAGAATAATGGGCAACAAGGCTAGAAAAATATGTTGGAACTGTATCACAAAGGGCTTTAAATGCCAAGCTGAGAAGTCTGCATTTTATCCTGGAGAAAGAAAATTCACCAACCAACTTGGATTTTAAAAAGAAATGGTCAGAAAATGGAAGCAAGGTCAGATAAAAGAAGATAAACTTAAGGGTGGGGAATCGTCCTATAAAAACAATTTCAGGAATGCAAACATTTAGAATGAGTTAACACTAAGAGGAAAGATAAGGGCAATATGTCACCTAAGGAGAAAAAGGAAGATCAAAGAAGAGATAGGATGAATGATATAGCAGTAACTGACAACAGAAGGCAGATCTGCTCAATTCCTTTTTTTCCCGTTTTCTCTTCAAAGGAAAATGACCTTTATACTGTAATAAATAACAGATTAAAATGACTGACAGGAAGTTCAGACTTCCAAATAAGTAAAAAGATACATAATAAAAGTGTACCTACCTACCCTAGATGAAGTCAAGTTACCTGGCCCACATAAGCTACATCACTGTGTGCTGAAGGAACTGCTGCCGGATGTTGACTGTTGAGCCTCTATCAGTGATCTATGAAAAATTATAGATAATAGGAAAGGTACCAGAAGACTGAAGAAAGGTAAAAACTGCCCTGATGTTAAAAAAAAAAAAAAAGGGAACAAAAGTTAATCTACAAGTTATGGACCAATGAGCTTGACTTAAATTACTGAAAATTTTCTAGGACAGATTATTGAAGAGAGGGTTTCTAAACATTCAGAAAGGAAAGCATTGATTAGAAAGGGCCATCATGATTTCATTGATAACAGGTCATGCCAGGATAACCTTATTTTTGACAAAATTTCTAATAAGTAGGTGAGGGGAATGCTGTGGATGTAGTTTAGTTTTACTTTAATCAAAACTTTTGATAGAACAGTTCATATTATTCCTATGAATAACAGAGATGTGGATTAGATACTTTGTAATCAGATGATTTCAGAACTGGATGAATGGTTAAACTTAAAGAAAATTATGGATAATTAACAATTACTTGGATAAAGGAAGAGGTGTTATACTTATTTCTGAAAACACAAATCTCATGATTGGACTGGAATACTATTGTGCCATAAGAAATGACAAACAAAACAATCACAAAAAAACTTGGAAAGACTTCTATGAAATGGTGCAAAGTGAAATGAGCAGAACCATAAGAACATTGTACATACTAATAGCAATAATGGACAGTGATCAACTAGGAAAGAATTATTATCAGCAGTACAAGGATCTAGGACAACAAGGGACTCATGGCAAAAAAAGGCTATCCATAGCCATAGAAGGAACTCACAGAGTATTAATGCAGATTGAAGCATATGATTCTTCACTTTATTTCCTCCATAAATTATTTTCTAGGGTAAGTGATATGGATTGCAAAATGTCAAAAAACCATTATTAAAAATTGTATTGATGTGATCTGGAAAAAAATTTAAATGCATTTAAAATGAATAAATAAACTGGACCAGGATGGGGTGTGGGGGAGGATGGGAAAGGCAGCTAGGTCACTCAGTGAATGGAGAGCCAGGCCTAGAGACAGGAGGCTTTAAATACTTCCTAGCTGTGTGACCTGGGCAAGCCACTTGACCTAGTTGTTTAGCCCTTCCATTCTTCTACCTCAGAACCAATACTTAGTATTAATTCTAAGACAGAAATAAGGGTAAAAAGGCAAGCAAGTGGGTGTGTGCCAGGATAAGAGGAGGTCCTAAATCCATACCAGGACCGCTTAACTTCCTGCAGGATGTAGAAACAGGTGCCATCTAGCAGCTCTGTCACTCACTACCCAGGTCATAGATCCAAGATAGGCTAAGGAGGTTCTTATCTTTCTCTTTTTCACTGTCTTCTTAAGATTCTGCTTCTGGCCACTATTTCCTTAACTCTACCCTCTTCTTATTCCTCTCCCCTTTCTCAACCCCATTCCCTCCCCACTTCTCTTTTGGGTAAATTCATCTGTGTGAATGTTTATTCTTCCCTTCTTAAACCAGTTCAGATGAGGGTATGGTTCAAGTGTATAAACTTTTCCTTGTACACTTCATTTGTGTGAGAAAATTTTCCTCATTCTTTCTCTCCCCCCTCCCACTTCCAGCACATCTCTCTTCACCACCCTTTCATTCTTATTTTGAGATCATCCCACCATAATAAATCATCCTAATATCATGCACAGGTCTTCTCATTAAACTCCCCTTAAAATTCCTGGTGATGACAAAGTTCTGAGGGATTACTGTATCCTCTCTCCATATAAGAATGTAAAATAGTTTAACCTTGTTTAGTCCCTTATGATTTTTCCCTCATATTTACTTTTTATGTTTCTCCTGAGTTTGAATGTGTTTGAATGTTAAATTTTCTATTCAGCTCTGATCTTTTCATCAGTACTTCAAGTCCTCTATTCCGAATTTACATGTTTTCCCCTTAGAATTAGACTCAGTTTTGCTGGAGAGGTTATTCTTGGCTGTAATCTTAGCTCCTTGCCTTCTTGAATAGTGTATTCCTAGCCTTCCATTTCCTGAGACTAGTAGCTGTGAAATCTGAAATGATTTTAACTGTGTATCTATGTTCTTTTACTGTATAATGTTCTCTTGATTCTGCTCATTTCGTTCTTCATGATTTCAAGTAGGTTTTTCCATTTTTTAAACTAATTTGTCATTTCTTATGTCACAGTAATATTCCATCACAATCATATGCTATGATTTGTTCAGTCATCCCCCAATTGACAGGCATCCCCTCAATTTCCAATTCTTTGCCACCACAAAAAGAGTTGCTATGAGTATTTTGAAACATATAGATTCTTTTCCTTTTTCCCTGATCACCTTTGCAAATTAACCTAATAGTGGCGTTGCTGAGTCAATCTGAGAAGTGTGAGATAATATTTGAGGGTTATTTTTATTTGTATTTCTCTAATCAGTAATGACTTTGAGCATCTTTTCATATGGGTATACATAACTCTGATTCCTTCATCCAAAAACTATTCATATCTTTTAATCGTTTATTAACTGGGGAATGGCTCATATTCTTATGTATTTAACAAAGCTTTCTAAAATATTTGAGATATGAGACCACTGACAAACTGTCTATTAAGCTTGAACACATGGGTTGATGCAGACATGATTGGGGATGTAGACTCAAAATGACCACACCGATGCAACTATCACTAATATAGAAATAGGTCTTGATAGATGGCACATGTTAAAACCAGTAGAAATGCACGTCAGCTAAAACAAAACATCATTTGTCAACAGTTCTGGCAAAGTTCCAAGAATTTGCTCTGCTGGAATGTGTAGGTATTTGCTTTAGTGAACACTTGAAATTGCTGATCATTTCCACTTATTGGTCCAATGCAATCAAAGCACTGTGGAAGTCAAAGTAATACGGCCTTAAATATAATACTGATTTTTTCTTCACCCAATTCCTTTTAGAGGGGTTTTAAACATAGGGATCTAATCAGTTTAAAAAAAAACACACATACCTCAAGCCTAAGAAACTCAATTGCTTTTATATTTTCTAATAATTAAATAAGGAACTAAAATTAAAATAATGTCCCACAGGTGTCCATAGAGAAATGATTGCCTTTAAGGTTCTTGAAAATTGTATTGTCTTAAATAGATTACAGATTTCCCTTGAAATTTTATTCATATCATTAATTTAATAAACCATATCCTTTCCCCCCTTAAAAATAGCAGCTTTAAAATGGTAGCTTATCTCTTCTATATTCTGTTTTTCATATATCAGAAATTAGTGAATTTCAAATTAATAAAATGTAGTAACCTCCTGACTGTAAAATGTGCTTGTGTGAATGACAACACTCTACACCAAGAGAAGGTGTAGCATGCACAGTGGCCATACCCCAGTAAAACCATCTCCACAGCTAAACCAGGTTGGGGGTGACTGGCAGCCCTCCCACTCATCAATGAATTAATGGGATGTCTATACTAAGTATGTAAAGACTTCCCTCAGCAGAATGGCAGGATGAAAACAATTTGTTACAATGGCCATGAAGGCAGCTGAAGCAATCACTGTGCAGCACTTGAAGCTTGGACAAACAATGAAGACATCAAGATCATTCACTATATCCCAGGCCATCGCCAATGGACTTGACTTTTGTCCTGCCACTGGACTTCGATGACCCTGGAAAAGAGAGTGAAGCTGATGACTCTGGAACTCTGACTCACTTAAATCCAATACATGTGCAAATCAAGACATCATTCATTATCCTCTATTTTACCCCAATATGATTTCGATGGCCCGCTTAGAAAATTAAAAATAAATAATAATAACAGCTCCAAATAGATCATATTAATTATATTAAATTGTCCATTTTTCTTTGCCAATATTTTTGGTAATTTTCTCAAATGGATTCACATAGATACTTCTCTTTTATTCAAATAGACCCAAGATCTCATTTATCTGAGTATTTCCTCAAATATGCAGATAGAAATCCATCTATTCCTCTGTGCTGCCTATCCTCATCCACTGATTGATTGACATGTATTTAATAACAACCTTGTTTGGGAATTGATCATGAATATTTGTTATGTATGGAATTTAAAGATAAGCCTTCAAATGTGGGATCATAGTCTCTAACAGAGAATTTTATTTTTCCCTTTCAAGAATGTTACTCTAGAGAAAATACTGGTATGTGAATACCTTTGTCATAGATTCTATGCATTTGATCCCTTTCTTCTCAAAACTGTGATTCATTCTCATCTAGATACCTTAAGTACTCAACAGTTATTTGTACATATGCCAACTTTCTTTAGACTATATGCTCCTCAAAGGCAAGGGAAGTTGTCATTTCATTTTTATATTGCCAATGTAATGAGAGCTTAATATTTTTTAACTGAATTAAATAGTTCCCACTCATAAAGTACCCAATACATACAAATCACTGGTTCTTCATCCACTTTAGTGAGTATCTATGTAGAAGAACTCTAAGCATCGCCTCAAGATTGCTCTAGCCATGGGAATGGAGATGAGCATTTACCTTATTTGCAAATTTGTATTCCCTTCTTTATTTACAAAACTTTGAGTTTGAATAGTCGATGTTCATAGCCACGAAAATAAACATGTAAGTTCCATGATAAACAAAACTAGGAGGGAATTTTCTTATTAATCACCTATTTTTTGTCAGTTTGAAGTGATTAAATATGAAAGCCCTTGGTAATCAAGGAGATTCTTTCCAATTATCTTCTATATCTAGGCAACACGGCAACACTGATTTACCATATCTTCTGAGGCTATAAGAGTTTCTCACATATATTCATTTCAAGAACACAAGCTAGGAAAATAAGTAAAAAGCATTACAAATGATCTTCAACAGGGGCAGCTGGGTAGCTCAGTGGATTGAGAACCAGGCCTAGAGACGGGAGGTCCTAGGTTCAAATCTGGCCTCAGACACTTCCCAGCTGTGTGACCCTGGGCAAGTCACTTGACCCCCATTGCCTACCCTTACCACTCTTCTGCCTTGGAGCCAATGTAAGACAGAATGTAAGGGTTTAAAAAAAAATGATCTTCAACAATATTGCATCTAAATTTCCCAACTTCAAGAATCCAGTGATTTTACTAGTAACTTCATTGTCACTTTTGAATTGACATCTGGGTATATTCAAGATTATCTTGGGGTTCAATGAGGAAGTTTATGGAGCAGCTAGTCTATCAAGTGCTTCACAGGCTTTGTTCACCCTCCTATTATAAAGAGCCACCTCCCCACCCTATGCATTAGTTGCATGTTTTCATTATTTGCCTTTGAAATCCAAGTTTTATGTGGCAATTATGCCTCAAAGCATAAGTACAAGTCCTTTGAGCTCTAAACCTGTGAGTGTAAAGTCACTTAATGAGACAAAAAAGGTATTAGATAAAACTTTCTCCTGGATATCTGTGGCCACTATGAGATACAAGTCTGGGGTTAACAAACAGATGATTCATTATATCTGCAAAAAAGGAGGAAAATATTCATAAAAATGTTAGTAAATCTGCTCCAGGAAGTGCTAAAGTAACTTCTCTCAAGTGCATGACGAGGGAACAACACCCTCACACTGATTTCTGACACAGTAGAAAGTAAGATTCAGGTTAAATGTTTTAGTTTTAAGAATTTTATTTTGGGGGGGCATTATGAGGTAGTTCAGTGTATGGTACTCCAGATTTGGAGTTGGGAAGACCTGTTTTCAAATTTGACCTCAGATACTTCCTAGCTATATGACCTAGGCCAGTGATGGCAAACCTTTTGGAGGGACAAGTGATATGAGAAATGTCCTCAGGCACCGTGGAAAAGGGGAGGGGAGCAGCCTGGCCCCAAGTCCCTCTGGCTTTCTAGTAATGAATTCTGTGCATGCCCATAGAGAGGGCTCTGAATGCCTCCTCTGGCATATGTGCCATAAGTTTACCACTATGACCCTAGGCAAATCATTTAACCCCATTTGCCTAACCCTTCCCCATGTGCCTTAGAGTAAGGGTTAAAAAAAGAATTTTATTTTGATATTTATCGTACCTATAGTATGTGTTATGAAAAGTGAATATTGTCTGAAATCAATCTGTTTTTTAATTGAAATATTAGTACAAAAGGTCACAGAATTCTAAAGAAATTCTAAAGAGAAAGATGTTCTGCATGTTTTTAATTTTATGCTGTGCTGCATTTTGTGGGTTATTTCATGGTTACAATATAAGGAAAAGTAGACATTATCAGAATTAATGTTTTGTTATAAATATTTATAGATAGAAAAGTATCCTTTCAGAAATCTAGCAAAAGACTGCCATTTTTGATGATTGTAGAAATGTAACCTTCTATTTCCCATAGATTCTATGTAGGTTCATCCACCATGTCATATTTGGAAGTGAATTTGGAGTAGCAAATGCCATACCACAGAAACTATGTTAATTAACAATTGACAGATTAAATAGCACTGAGGCACTAACCACTGCTAGCCAACACTGAGAAGTATAGCAGAAGTGGCTCAGCCCCTCAGGAGTTATCCCCAAGTCCCTTAGAGAGAGCTGCAGTCAGACTCCCTCCGGAAGAGAGAGTCCAAGGTCTGACTATAAGTAGATTTGAACTAAATCCATTCAGAGGATTGTTGGCACTGATGAAATCACAAGACCTGACCAAAAAAAAAAAAATTCCCAAAACAGAAAACAAAAAGTATTTCATAAGGACTTGCAATTTAAAATAATAAAATCAGGAGTCATAAAAACAAGAACCAAATGCATAAAATCTATTACAAAAGCATTTACTCAGCATTTTTTCCCTTAAAGGACCATTTTAGAGAAAAAACAACCATTCTTTAGAGAAGTGGTATCAAACTCAAATAGAAATGGATCCCTGCTTACCCAGATTGACTTGGAAAACCACAAATTAACATCACATATGTTGTACTGTATTTCCATTGATTTTGTTCAACATTTCTCAATTACATTTTAATCTTGTTCCTGGGCACCTAGGAATTTATTTACTCCCCAAATTTGACACCTTTGCTTTAGACTTTCCTCCACAAACAAGATTCTGTTGTTAAGTAATGGCTTAATGAATAAAGATGTCTACTAAAACCCCCAATTAAAACAAAAAGTTTTCTATTTTAGTGATATGCCCTATGTGGTTTAGATCCAATCATTCCATCCCAATCAATGAAATTAGATTTTCTAAACTGATTCAGTTTAGAAAGGGCTTGGAATTATTTCAGAAATTAAAGAAAAAATTAATAAATGACAATTTTTGGCCAAAAAATGTTCCAACAATTAATTATTCATGCTTCTAAACATATAGTGATCAACACCAGAGTAAATGTCATCCAGACATAGTCTTCTTCAAAGTGGAAGTGCCCACGACAATTCATTGGGGTCAGAAAAAAAAAGAAAAAAAATCTATTTGTTTATTTTTTATTTAAAAAAAAAGAAATTAAACTTCACTAATAATATTTACCATACAGGTTGACATCAAGACCATCAATCAGTCCATATATTATATGGTTAGGTGTCATATATGAAGAAATATAGTTGAGGAAAGAGTGGGAGTTCCACAATGTAATGGTGTTGACAGAGATGCCTTCATCTATTTCAGCATATTGCAAAGCACTGAAATTTACATGTACCCAGTTAAGTGAATTTATGGATTATATTATGTTGCTTTAAATAAATCTTCAGAGAATGAACAAGTGGCTTTTTAAAATCCCTTCAAAAAAAATCACAGATCAAAAGTAATTCTTAAACTCCAAACACAACAAACAAAAAGAAAATGTCAGAGCTGACACTTCAACTCCCAGTAAAACCTCTTCACCAACTACATTATCAGGTAAAAACAATGATGCTGTTATCTAATTTGATAAAGAAGTCAAAAAATTCAAAATTATCAAGACTATTTAAAATATGGATTTACATCACTATTGTTAATACTAAGCCTCTGCCTAAAGAATATATTATGTCTTGAGATGTTATCTAAAGAAACCATGAGGCTACTATGATTAACAAGAAATTTAAAAGCTAAGATTTTAAAGCAAAAAACAATGTATCACCTATACAAATTCTTTTATCTTAAAACTTGAGATAGCATTTTCTAACTTCTACAAATATTTACCCAACTAAGAGTGCCAGAGAATTTTAAACTCATTTGAGATATATATATATGCATATATATATATATATATATATATATATATATATATATCATACAAGACCTGATTAGT